>NC_057802.1:379942797-380242797 GCF_018294505.1 Triticum aestivum | reverse complement strand
GCCTTGGCAAAGGAATCCAGATTTCACAAGAGAACCAAGCACATCAAGAGACGCTTCAATTCCATCCATGATCAAGTCAAGGAGGGAGACATAGAGATTTGCAAGATACATACGGATCTGAATGTTCCAAACCCGTTGACTAAGCCTCTCTCATGAGCAAAACATGGTCAGCACCAAGACTCCATGGGTGTTAGAATCATTACTGTGTAATCTAGATTATTGACCCTAGTGCAAGTGGGAGACTGAAGGAAATATGCCCTAGAGGCAATAATAAAGTTGTTATTTATATTTCCTTATATCATGATAAATGTTTATTATTCATGCTAGAATTGTATTAACCGGAAACTTAGTACATGTGTGAATACATAGACAAACAGAGTGTCACTAGTATGCCTCTACTTGACTAGCTCGTTGAATCAAAGATGGTTAAGTTTCCTAGCCATAGACATGAGTTGTGATTTGATTAACGGGATCACATCATTAGAGAATGATGTGATTGACTTGACCCATTCCGTTAGCTTAGCACTTGATCGTTTAGTTTGTTGCTATTGCTTTCTTCATGACTTATACATGTTCCTATGACTATGAGATTATGCAACTCCCGAATATCGGAGGAACACTTTGTGTGCTATCAAACGTCACAAAGTAACTGGGTGATTATAAAGATGCTCTATAGGTGTCTCCGATGGTGTTTGTTGAGTTGGCATAGATCGAGATTAGGATTTGTCACTCCGATTGTCGGACAGGTATCTCTGGGCCCTCTTGGTAATGCACATCACTATAAGCCTTGCAAGCAATGTGACTAATGAGTTAGTTGCGGGATGATGCATTACGAAATGAGTAAAGAGACTTGCCGGTAACGAGATTGAACTAGGTATTGAGATACCGACGATCGAATCTCGGGCAAGTAACATACCGATGACAAAGGGAACAACGTATGTACCGAAGGTTGTCCGGAGTCCCAGATGAGATCACGGACATGATGAGGAGTCTCGAAATGGTCGAGACATAAAGATCGATATATTGGAATGCTATGTTTGGACATCGGAAGGGTTCCGGGTGAGTTCGGGCATTTACCAGAGTACCGGGAGGTTACCGGAACCCCCTGGGAAGTATATGGGCCTTATTGGGCCTTAGTGGGAGAGAGGAGGAGGCGGCCAAGGTGGGGGCACGCCCCCCAAGCCCAATCCGAATTGAGAGGGGGGCGGCCCCCCTTTCCTTCTCCCTCTCTCCTCCTTCCTTCCTCTCCTACTCCAACTAGGGAAGGGGGGGAATCCTACTCCCCGTGGGAGTAGGACTTCCCTAGGGCGCGCCATAGAGAGGGCCGGCCCTCCCCTCCTCCACTCCTTTATATACGGGGGACTGGGCACCCCATAGATACACAAGTTGATTGTTTAGCTGTGTGCAGTGCCCCCCTCCACAGATTTCCACCTCAGTCATATCATTGTAGTGCTTAGGCGAAGCCCTGCGTCGGTAGCTTCGTCATCACCGTCATCACGCCGTCGTGCTGACGAAGCTCTCCCTCGACACTCAGCTGGATCTAGAGTTCGTGGGACGTCACTGAGCAGAACGTGTGCAGATCGCGGAGGTGCCGTACTTTCGGTACCAGGATCGGTCGGATCGTGAAGACGTACGACTACATCAACCACGTTGTCATAACGCTTCCACTTTCGGTCTACGAGGGTACGTGGAAACACTCTCCCCTCTCGTTGTGATGCATCACCTAGATGGATCTTGCGTGTGCATAGGAAATTTTTGAAATTACTGCGTTCCCCAACAAGAGTTGTGGGCGATAATAGTCATACTGCTTACCAACATGTCATACTTTGATTCGGTGGTATTGTTGGATGAAGTGGCCCAGTCCAACATTACATGACCGCGTTCATGAGACTGGTTCTACCGCCGTGCTTCGCACATAGGTGGCTAGTGGGTGTCTGTTTCTCCAACTTTAGTTGAATCGAGTGTGACTACGCCCGGTCCTTGATGAAGGTTAAAACAACACACTTGATGAAAAATCGTTGTGGTTTTTGATGCGTAGGTAAGAACAGTTCTTGCTAAACACGTAGCAGCCACGTAAAATTTGCAACAACAAGTAGAGGACGTCAAACTTGTTTTTGTAGGGTATGTTATGATGTGATATGGTCAAGACGTGATGATATATAAATTGTTGTATGAGATGATCATGTTTTGTACAAGTTATCGCCAACTGGCAGGAGCCTTATGGTTGTCGCTTTATTGTATGAAATGCAATCGCCATGTAATTACTTTACTTTATCACTAAGCGGCAGCGATAGTCGTGATAGCAATAGTTGGCGAGACGACAACGATGTTTCGATGGTGATCAAGGTGTCAAGCCGGTGACGATGGTGATCATGACGGTGCTTTGGAGATGGAGATCAAAGGCAGAAGATGATGATGGCCATATCATATCACTTATATTGATTGCATGTGATGTTTATCCTTTATGCATCTTATTTTGCTTAGTTCGACGGTAGCATTATAAGATGATCTCTCACTAAATTTCATGGTATAAGTGTTCTCCCTGAGTATGCACCGTTGCGACAGTTCGTCGTGCCGAGACACCACGTGATGATCGGGTTGTTGGGGAACATAGTATTTCAAAAAAATTGCCTACGATCACGCAAGATCTATCTAGGAGAAGCATAGCAACGAGCGGGGAGAGTGTGTCCACGTACCCTCGTAGACCGAAAGTGGAAGCGTTTTAGTAACGCGGTTGATGTAGTCGAACGTCTTCGCGATCCAATCGATCCAAGTACCGAACGCACGGCACCTCCATGATCTGCACACGTTCAGCTCGGTGACGTCCCTCGAACTCTTGATCCAGTTGAGGCCAAGGGAGAGTTTCGTTAGCACGACGGCGTGGTGACGGTGACGATGAAGTTACCGGCGTAGGGCTTCGCCTAAGCACTACGACGATATGACCGAGGTGTAAAACTATGGAGGGGGGCACCGCACACGGCTAAGAGATTGTCTGTTATCCTTCGGGGTGCCCTCTTGGCCACGTATATAAAGTAGGGAGGAGGAGGCCGACCTAGGAGGAGCGCGCCTATAGGGGGAGTCCAACTAGGATTCCCAATCCTAGTTGGAGTCCCCTTCCTTTTCCAACAGGGGAGAGAGGGAAGGAGTTGGAAAGGGAGAAGGAAAGAGAGGGGGGCGCCGCCCCCTCCCTAGTCCAATTCGGAATTGCCATGGGGGGGGGGCCCTTGAGGCCCTTCTCTCCTTTCCCGGATGGCCCATTAAGGCCCACTACTTACCCCGGCGAATTCCCGTAACTCTCCGGTACTTCGAAAAATACCCGAATCACTCGGAACCTTTCCGATGTCCGAATATAGCCTTCCAATATATCGATCTATACCTCTTGACTATTTCGAGACTCCTCGTCATGTCCGTGATCTCATCCGGGACTTCGAACAAACTTCGGTCATCAAATAACATAACTCATAATACAAATCGTCATCGAACGTTAAGCGTGCGGACCCATGCAAGAACAACAGGAGTGTTGTGTGAATTTTTGTGTTTTTTCGGGGTTCGTTTGGACATTTTAATGCATTATCTGAGTTTTAAATGCATTTATGTGCATAATTCAAATTTGAACTACATGCACATGCTCCAGTGCATATAAATTGGTTGAAAAAATCAAATCTGTGTCCTTGGGTGCATGCTTAGGTCCCATGCAAGAAATGGCAATGAATTTCAAACACCAGGGCACCGTTGATTGCCGGCAAAACATTGAGATGCCTGGTTTTTAAATTCTAGTAAATCCAAAACTCGTCTAAAATTCATGAAATTTGGCATGCTATCATGGAGCAGCATCAACATGCCGTGGTAAATTATTTGTCCCATTTGGGGCAGGTTTGGGTATATGCTTCTCACAAACCGGAGCTTCTCACAACAAGCATGATGGTTTTCGGTAGGGAACGTCCCACCTTTGGGGATGAAGTGATATCCATTGCCTCTTATTGCTTTCAAAAAAAATTCTCGTGTCAACATAGAACAACAGGAGTATTGTGTGAATTTTTGTGATTTTTCGGGGTTCGTTTGGACATTTTTATGCATTAACTCAGTTTTCAATGCATTTATGTGCATAATTCAAATTTGAACTACATGCACATGCTCCAGTGCATATAAATTGGTTGAAACTCAAATATGTGTCCTTGGGTGCATGCTTAGGTCCGATGGAAGAAATGGGAATGAATTTGAAACACCTGGGCACCCTTGATTGCCGGAAAAACATTGAGATGCCTGGTTTTTAAATTCTAGTAAATCCAAAACTCGTCTGAAATTCATGAAACTTGGCATGCTATCATGGAGCGGCATCAACATGCCATGGTAAATTTTTTGTCCCATTTGGGGCAGGTTTAGGTATATGCTTCTCACAACAAGCATGATGGTTTTCGGTAGGGAACATCCCACCTTTGGGGACGAAACGATATCCATTGCCTCTTATTGCTTTCAATTTTTTTCTCGTGTCAACATAGAACAACAGGAGTGTTGTGTGAATTTTTGTGATTTTTCGGGGGTCGTTTGGACATTTTTATGCATTAACTAAGTTTTCAATGCATTTATGTGCATAATTCAAATTTGAACTACATGCACATGCTCCAGTGCATATAAATTGGTTGAAAAAATTAAATCTGTGTCCTTGGTTGCATGCTTAGGTCCCATGCAAGAAATGGGAATGAATTTCAAACACCAGTGCACCATTGATTGCCGGCAAAACATTGAGATACCTGGTTTTTAAATTCTAGTAAATCCAAAACTCGTCTGAAATTCATGAAACTTGGCATGCTATCATGGAGCGGCACCCTACATGCTGTGGTACAAATTTTGTCCCATTTGGGGCAGGTTTGGGTATATGGTTCTCACAAACCGGAACTTCTCACAACAAGCATGATGGTTTTCGGTAGGGAACGCCCCACCTTTGGGGATGAAACGATATCCATTGCCTCTTATTGCTTTCATTTTTTTCCTCGTCTCAACATAGAACAATAGGAGTCTTGTGTGAATTTTTGTGTTTTTCGGGGTTCGTTTGGACATTTTAATGCATTATGTGAGTTTTCAATGCATTTATGTGCATAATTCAAATTTGAACTACATGCAAATGCTCCAGTGCATATAAATTGGTTGAAAAATCAAATCTGTGTCCTTGGGTTCATGCTTAGGTCACATGCAAGAAATGGGAATGAATTTCAAACACCAGGGCGCCATTGATTGCCGGCAAAACATTGAGATGCCTGGTTTTTAAATTCTAGTAAATCCAAAACTCGTTTGAAATTCATGAAACTTGGCATGCTATCATGGAGCGGCATCAACATGCCGTGGTAAATTTTTTGTCCCATTTGGGGCAGGTTTGGGTATATGCTTCTCACAAACCGGAGCTTCTCACAATAAGCATGATGGTTTTCGGTAGGGAACATCCCACCTTTGGGGACGAAACGATATTCATTGCCTCTTATTGCTTTCAAATTTTTTCTCGTGTCAACATAGAACAACAGGAGTGTTGCATGAATTTTTGTGATTTTTTGGGGTTCGTTTGGACATTTTTATGCATTAACTGAGTTTTCAATGCATTTATGTGCATAATTCAAATTTGAACTACATGCCCATGCTCCAGTGCATATAAATTGGTTGAAAAATCAAATCTGTGTCCTTGGGTGCATGCTTAGGTCCCATGCAAGAAATGGGAATGAATTTCAAACACCAGGGCACCATTGATTGCCGGCAAAACATTGAGATGCCTGGCTTTTAAATTCTAGTAAATCCAAAACTCGTCTGAAATTCATGAAACTTGGCATGCTATCATGGAGCGGCATCAACATTCCTTGGTAAAAAATTTGTCCCATTTGGGGCAGGTTTGGGTATATGCTTCTCACAAACCGAAACTTCTCACAACAAGCATGATGGTTTTCGGTAGGGAATGTCCCACCTTTGGGGATGAAACGATATTCATTGCCTCTTATTGCTTTCAATTTTTTTTCTCGTGTCAACATAGAACAACAGGAGTGTTGTGTAGATTTTTGTGATTTTTCGGGGGTCGTTTGGACATTGTTATGCATTAACTGAGTTTTTAGTGGATTTATGTGCATAATTCAAATTTGAACTACATGCACATGCTCTAGTGCATATAAATTGGTTGAAAAATCAAATCTTCGTCCTTGGGTGCATGCTTAGGTCCGATGCAAGAAATGGGAATGAATTTCAAACACCAGGGCACCGTTGATTGCCGGCAAAACATTGAGATGCCAGGTTTTTAAATTCTAGTAAATCCAAAACTCGTCTGAAATTCATGAAACTTGGCATGCAATCATGGAGTGGCACCCGACATGCTGTGGTAAAAAAATGTCCTATTTGGGGCAGGTTTGGCTATATGCTTCTCACAAACCAGAGCTTGTCACAACAAGCATGATGGTTTTCGGTAGGGAACGTCCCACCTTTGGGGATGAAACTATCCATTGCATCTTATTGCTTTCAATTTTTTTCTCATGTGAACATAGAACAACAGGAGTGTTGTGTGAATTTTTGTGTTTTTTCAGGGTTTATTTGGACATTTTTATGCATTATCTGAGTTTTCAATGCATTTATGTGCATAATTCGAATTTGAACTACATGCACATGCTCCAGTGCATATAAATTGGTTGAAAAATCAAATATGTGTCCTTGGGTGCATGCTTAGGTCCCATGCAAGAAATAGGAATGAATTTCAAACACCAGGGCACCGTTGATTGCTGGCGAAACATTGAGATGCCTGGTTTTGAAATTCTAGTAAATCCAAAACTCGTCTGAAATTCATGAAACTTGGCATGCTATCCTGGAGCGGCACAACATTCCTTGGTAAAATTTTTGTCTCATTTGGGGCAGGATTGGGTATATGCTTCTCCAAACTGAAGCTTCTCACAACAAGCATGATGGTTTTCGGTAGGGAACGTCCCACCTTTGGGGACGAAACGATATCCATTGCCTCTTATTGCTTTCAATTTTTTTCTCTTGGCAACATAGAACAACAGGAGTGTTGTGTGAATTTTTGTTATTTTCCGGGGTTTGTTTGGACATTTTTATGCATTAACTGAGTTTTCAATGCATTTATGTGCATAATTCAAATTTGAACTACATGCACATGCTCTAGTGCATATAAATTGGTTGAAAAATCAAATATGTGTCCTTGGGTGCATGCTTAGGTCCGATGCAAGAAATGGGAATGAATTTCAAACACCAGTGCACCGTTGATTGCCGGCAAAACATTGAGATGCCTGGTTTTTAAATTCTAGTAAATCCAAAACTCGTCTGAAATTCATGAAAGTTGGCATGCTATCATGGAGCGGCATCCGACATGTTGTGGTAAATTTTTTGTCCCATTTGGGGCAGGTTTGGGTATATGCTTCTCACAAACCGGAGCTTCTCACAACAAGTATGATGGTTTTCGGTAGGGAACATCCCACCTTTGGGGACGAAACGATATCCATTGCCTCTTATTGCTTTCAATTTTTTTTTCTCGTGTCAACATAGAACAACATGAGTGTTGTGTGAATTTTTGTGTTTTTTTGGGGTTCGTTTTGACATTTTTGTGCATTATCTAAGATTTCAATGCATTTATGTGCATAATTCAAATTTGAACTACATGCACATGCTCCAGTGCATATAAATTGGTTGAAAAATCAAATCTGTGTCCTTGAGTGCATGCTTAGGTCCCATGCAAGAAATGGGAATGAATTTCAAACACCAGGGTACCGTTGATTGCCGGCAAAACATTGAGATGCCTGGTTTTTTAAATTCTAGTAAATCCAAAACTCGTCTGAAATTCATGAAACTTGGCATGCTATCATGAAGCGGCATCAACATGTCATGGTAAATTTTTTGTCCCATTTGGGGCAGGTTTGGGTATATTCTTCTCACAAACCGGAGCTTCTTAGAACAAGCATGATGGTTTTCCGTAGGGAACGCCCCACCTTTGGGGACGAAACGATATCCATTGCCTCTTATTGCTTTCAATTTTTTTTTCTCGTGTCAACATAGGACAACAGGAGTGTTGTGTGAATTTTGTGTTTTTTCGGGGTTTGTTTGGACATTTTTATGCATTATCTGTGTTTTCAATGCATTTATGTGCATAATTCAAATTTGAACTACATGGACATGCTCTAGTGCATATAAATTGGTTGAAAAATCAAATATGTGTCCTTGAGTGCATGCTTAGGTCCGATGCAAGAAATGGGAATGAATTTCAATCACCAAGGCACCGTCGATTGCCGGCAAAACATTGAGATGCCTGGTTTTTAAATTCTAGTAAATCCATAAATCGTCTGAAATTCATGAAACTTGGCATGCTATCATGGAGCGGCATCAACATGCCGTGGTAAAAATAATTTCCCATTTGGGGCAGGTTTGGGTATTTGCTTCTCACAAACTGAAGCTTCTCACGACAAGCATGGTGGTTTTTGGTAGGGAACGTCCCACCTTTGGGGACGAAACGATATCCATTGCCTCTTATTGCTTTCAAATTTTTTCTCGTGTCAACATAGAACAACAGGAGTGTTGTGTGAAGTTTTGTGATTTTTCGGGGTTCGTTTGGACATTTTTATGCATTAACTGAGTTTTATGTCAATAATTCAAATTTGAACTACATGCACATGCTCTAGTGCATATAAATTGGTTGAAAAAACAAATCTGCATCCTTGGGTGCATGCTTAGGTCCCATGCAAGAAATGGGAATGAATTTCAAACACCAGGGCGCCGTTGATTGCCGGCAAAACGTTGAGATACTTTGTTTTTAAATTATAGTAAATGTAAAACTCGTCTGAAATTCATGAAACTTGGCATGCTATCATGGAAGGGCACCCGACATGCTGTGGTATTTTTCGTGTCCATTTTGAGAGAAGGCGCACTCAAATAATGACAACCAACAAAGGCATTTTGAAAAAAATATCTCAAACGTTTGTATAATTCAAACCGTGTGCGTTCGGTTAACCATTCACGTGACGCCACGTGTCTTGGTTTTAATGGATATAGGAGGTGCCGTGTGGACATCTGCTTGACTGAACGGGAGGCGTGCGAGTGCAGTCCGGTGCGCAGGCTCACCGGGAAGCGTAAAAGCTGTTCAACGCAGGATCTGTGCATCTCTTCAACGCAAATGGTTCAGATTAGGGTATGCAAATTAAAGCCGGACTTTGGCGCTAAGCCAAGAGACACTGCGATTTGTCAAAATATGCAGCTAAAAATCAATAGCACTATCTATTTTTTGCAACTAAAATTCAGTAATTAAGCATAGATTTCATTCATACTAGAGATTAAGCAGTCGTTCTCACCAGGAAGCGAGACAGCCTTGGACCGCCGCCCGCCTCGCTCCCACTGGTCTATATTAATGGCGCCGCCGGGCGGCCGCACCCCCATCCTCGCCACACACAAAATTCCTCTCTCTCCGCCCGCATCGTCGACGCCGCTCTGAGTCCTCAAAGCCGTCAGTGTACGAGGATGTCGCCGAAGCGTCCCATTGGAGGGAGTGGCGACGCCGGGGCTGCTGAAGCACCGGAGCACGGTGTGAATATGGAGACAGAGGTTTCTGTCCCTGCCGACAAGGTGGAGAACGAGGCTGCCAACAAGCGGAGGCGGGTCGAGAAAGAACCGCAAGCGACTCCAGCAGGCCTAGACTTCATCAACAACCTCCCCGATGATATGTTGATAGTCATCATATCCCTCCTCCCAATCAAATTTCGGGTGAGGACATCTGCCCTTTCCCGGCGGTGGCGCACCCTATGGCTCCGCACCCCTGTCGACCTTCTCGACGCCCATAAGCTCTGCCATGGCTATCGCCAAAGCTTGGATGCGTTCTCCCAGATCCTCGGCAGTCACGATGGCCCAACCAAAGGCCTTATCACAGGCAAGTTCCGTTCCAATGGCAAGGAACGAGCCAAGCTTGACGAGTGGTTCCGATCCCGAGCCATAGATCAGCTCGAGAAGCTAAGTTATAATGATGGGCATATGAGCTTGCTGCCAACGTCCGCGCTCCGCTTCGCGCCCACGCTGCGCCTCGCCAAGTTCATGAACTGCCATTCCCCTCCCTTAATGACGCGCCCGCTCTTTTTCTACCACGACTAAAGCACCTCGAGCTCGTCGCCGTCCGCATCCCAAAGGATGACATGGAGCGCTTGCTCCGCGGCTGTACTGCACTCGAGTTCCTTCGTCTTCAGGCGATGAATTGGTCGAGTACCTTGCACATCACCTCCAGGACTCTTCGGACTATTTATGTGTGTTGCTGGTGCTGCAACGAGATATCACAAAAGGTGGACCACAATATGGTCATCCAGGACACACCTTCACTTGAGAGATTACTTGTTGTTGATCAACAAGGTCCAACAAGAATCAATGTCATTTCTGCGCCGAAAATGAAAGTGGTGGGCTACTCGTCTGTCAAATACTACAACTTTCAGGTACAATAGTCGCCTTATATACCTCTCCTTCTTGATATCAACGTTATTTCTAGTTTTGAAGATGTATGTTCGTCTGTCATCCAGCGAAGCTTCACCCAGACACTGGGCACAGTGAAGGTCTTGGCACTAGCTAGAATCTGTCGTCCCCAACCTGGACCAAGTTTTCAGTTGCCTGAGATGCTTTCCGTGCCTGAAGAATTTGTATATCGAGGTGATGTTCCTTTCCTGTTAAATGTTAACCATAAGGGAGTTCAATTTTTGCACCTTTTCCCAAGTTTACAATGACAATGTACTACGATTTCTGAAGGATTTTTGGAGGATTTTAGGACATACACCCCCACCCCATATTGGTTGCTTCATTCATATGGTTACAATCGTCCATAAGCATTTCTCCTTTGGATTCATCTGTACTAGTTTTCTTTGGGAATTTTTCATCCAATCCAACCTCTTGTGAAGAAGGCTACATGTTTCTAGATTGTAATCAAATGCCCATGTTAATCATGCCAGATCGAAGATGGCACGTTGGTGCATTTTACAAATCCTGCAAACCAAATGGGCGTGTAGCAGTGTTCAAAAATGCATGTAGGCACTAACACGTTCTCTTCTTTTGCAGTGCATATTAGGCCCGGTGGATGATGTTTATAATGACAATCACATCGAATGCCTGGATCTGCATCTCTCAAATATTACTTTGAACTCCTACCGAGGGACCCCACCGGAGATTACACTCGCCAGGTTCTTTCTTGCCAGAGCAAAGGTGCTGAGGGTACTGAGGTTGAACACGCATTTAATTAGGAAAGATCAATGGTATGATTATCAGAGCCGGCAGGTACTATGGAATGGAAGTGCCTCCAAAAATGCCAAACTTCGTATTGGAAGAGCATATGGCAAAGCAATTGGAAGTCATTGTGTCAAACCCATACATGACTTGTCAGCGGCTGATCCCTTTTCAGAAATTACGCGGTTTGCCATGTTTGAATTTGGGAGTTGTAATCTTTGAATTTGAACCTTGCAATATTTATGGTATTTTGTTATATTGAATCATTTCTGTTCTCTTGTCTCAATGCAAACAGTTCATCCGGGTGAACCGCATGTCGTATATCGCACACACCTTGATCTGGCTGACCGTTTCTTTTGTGTTGCCTAATCACAAACAGTTCATCCGAGTGAACTGTATGCTGTACATCGCACACACCTTGATCTGGCTGACCATTTCTTTTGTGTTGCCTAATCACAAACAATTCATCCGAGTGAACCGTATGCTGTACATCGCACACACCTTCATCTGGCTGCCCGTTTCTTTTGTTCCTCCTCATCGAAAACGGTTAATTCAACTGAACCGTATGCCCTGAATCGCACACGCAACTAAAATCTGAACCGTGTTTGATGCATCCGTCATCGCAAACGTTTTGCACCTTTTTTGACGGCTTTTTACACCACCATTTGCGATTATTGCATCACACACAGCTTCTTCGAAGGGTCTCTGATCGTAGTTTCGTGTTAGCAGCATCCTGCAGTAGTGGGGGGTCGTAGGTTTCACTAGTGGCTTCTCTCGAGAAAAATAGCAAATAGTGGGTGAACAAATTACTGTTGGGCAATTGAAAGAACTTCCAATAATAATGACAATATCCAGGCAATGATCATTATATAGGCATCACGTCCAAGATTAGTAGACCGACTCGTGCCTGCATCTACTACTATTACTCCACACATCGACCGCTATCCTGCATGCATCTAGTGTATTAAGTTCATGGAGAAACGGAGTAATGCAATAAGAACAATGACATGATGTAGACAACATCTATTTATGTAGAAATAGACTCCATCGTTTTATCCTTAGTAGAAACGATGCATACGTGTCGGTTCCCCTTCTGTCACTAGGATCAAGCACCGTACGATCGAACCCACTACAAAGCACCTCTTCCCATTGCAAGATAAATAGATCAAGTTGGCCAAACAAAACCCAAATATCGGAGAAGAAATATGAGGCTATAAGCAATCATGCATATAAGATATCAAAGAAGACTCAGATAACTTTCAGGGATAAAAAGATAGATCTGATCATAAACTCAAAGTTTACCGGATCCCAACAAACACACCGCAAAAAGAGTTACATCATATGGATCTCCAAGAGATCATTGCATTGAGAATCAAACGAGAGAGAGAGGGAGCCATCTAGCTATTAACTGCGGACCCGTAGGTCTACAAAGAAATACTCACGCATCATCGGAGAGGCACCAATGGAAGTGGTGAACCCCTCCGTGATGGTGTCTAGATGGCATCTGGTGGTTCTAGACTCTGCGGCAGCTGGAATTGATTTTCGTCGACTCCCCTAGGGTTTCTGGAATATTGGGGGTATTTATAGAGCAAAGAGTCGATTCAGGGGGCACCCGAGGTGGGCACAACCCACCAAGGCGCGCCTGGGCCTCCAGGCACACCCTAGTGGGTTATGCTCCCCTCGGACCACCCCCAGGCGCTTCTCCGGCCCACTGGATGTCTTCTGGTCCAAAAAATCCACAAAAAGTTTTGCTGCGTTTGGACTCCGCTTGGTATTGATTTCCTGCGATGTAAAAAACATGCAAAAAACAGCAACTGACACTTGGCACTATGTCAATATGTTAGTACCAAAAAATGATATAAAGTGACTATAAAATGATTATAAAACATCCAAGAAAGATAATATAACAGGATGGAACAATCAAAAATTATAGATACGTTGGAGACGTATCAATGTCCGCGACGGCATTGTCGTTCGCTTGTTCGTCGGTGCTCGTTGAGGAGACGGAGGTTGCGGCACAGGTCCTCCTGCGCTGGTAGCTCTTTCGCCATTAGGGCATCAAAGTGCGGCCGCACCTGCTCTATGGTGAACACGACATTAACCGGCTTGGACAGTGGCGTCGGCTCCTGATCGAAAGCTACATCCATCGTCTGATTGTCGTTGCTCAGCTCGGCGAGCTCGCTGGCGAGCCAGCATGTCCGGCTGCTAGATCGACTCGCTGCCAAGCACGAGTCTGACCACCCTGGCCCACCCAGACCACCTCCCTTGCCCGTGCACGCTTTCCGCCCGAAACGGTCAGCGCCGCCCGCGCCGCTTCCCGGTGCAGGCGATTGCTCCGCGTTCAAATGACACAAGTGTCGTTCGTCCGTCTGCCTCCCACATTAATGATACACAGTTGCCGATGCGGCTACTCAAGCGCCAACCGTCCGTCCCTCCACAGCCCACAATTGCTATATAAATTGTTGCGCCAGCCATTGCCGCAGTCATCTGCCTCCGTTCCCTTTCTCCTGTCCACACCACTACTGCCCACCATGGCTTCCTCGTGCTCTAGCGCTCTTCGGGACGGGCGGACGACGGATCACAAGGAGATGGAAGCCATTGCTGCCGACTGGCTGGCCGGCAGGCAGCCGGAGGACGACGACATCCCACTGGAGAACATGGTAGTCGATGATCCGGTGCCAACCCCCTCCTCCGTGCCATCCTCGTTGGTGCATTGCACCATGACCATCAAGGATGCATGTGCCCAATACATGGACACGATGAGGTAGAAGCATTAGGAGCAGTTCTGGGAGGCGCAAGCCGACGCCGCCTACAACCACCATCTCCTCCAGGATCACCTGTAGGTGGAGCAGCAGATCGACGCGGAGGGGGCGGATCAGGAGGCGCTGCTTGATACGTCTATGACGTATCTATCATTTTTGATTGTTCTATGCTATTATATTATCCACATTGGATGTTTTATATGCATTTATATGCTATTTTATATGATTTTTGGGACTAACCTATTAACCTAGAGCCCAGTGCCATTTTTTGTTTTTTCCTTGTTTTTGAGTTTTGCAGGAAAGGAATATCAAACGGAGTCCAATTGACCTGAAACTTTTCGGCGATTGTTTTTGGACCAAAAGAAGCCCACGGAGTACCGGAGATGCACCAGAGGAGTCCCGAGGCCTCCACAAGGGTGGAGGGCGCCCCCACCCCCCTAGGGCGCGCCCTCCGACCTTGTGGGCCCCTCGTGGACTCCCTGACTGGTTCTCGACGCCAACACCTCTTATATATCCCCAAACCTCCAGAACAGAACCTAGATCGAGATTTCCACTGTCTTAAGCCTCTGTAGCCACCAAAAACCAATCGGGACCCTGTTCCGGCACCCTGCCGGAGGGGGAAATCATCACCGGTGGCCATCTTCATCATCCCGGCACTCTCCATGACGAGGAGGGAGTAGTTCACCCTCGGGGTTGGGGGTATGTACCAGCAGCTATGTGTTTGATCTATCTCTCTCGAGTTCTTGATTTGGCACGATCTTGATGTACCGCGAGCTTTGCTATTATAGTTGGATCTTATGATGTTTCTCCCCTCTACCTTCTTGTAATGTATTGAGTTTTTCCTTTGAAGTTATCTTATTGGATTCAGTCTTTAAGGATTTGAGAACACTTGATGTATGTCGTGCATGTGCTTATCTGTGGTGACAATGGGATATTCACGTGATCTACTTGATGTATGTTTTGGTGATCAACTTGCGGGTTCTGTGACCTTGTGAACTTATGCATAGGGGTTGGCACACGTTTTCGTCTTGACTCTCCGGTTAGTAACTTTGGGCACTCTTTGAAGTTCTTTGTGTTGGTTTGAGTAGATGAATATGAGATTGTGTGATGCATATCGTATAATCAAACCCGCAGATACTTGTGGTGACATTGGAGTATCTAGGTGACATTAGGGTTTTGGTTCATGTGTATCTTATGGTGTTATTTTAGTATGAACTCTAGGGCTGTTTGTGACACTTATAGGAATATCCCAATAGATCGATCAGAAAGAATAACTTTGAGTTGGTTTCGTACCCTACAATAATCTCTTCGTTTGTTCTCCGCTAGTAGTGACTTTGGAGTGACTCTTTGTTGCACGTTGAGGGATTGTTATATGATCTAATTATGTTATCATTGTTGAGAGAAATTGCACTAGTGAAAGTATGAACCCTAGGCCTTGTTTCTAAGCATTGCAATACCGTTTTCGCTCACTTTTACCACTCGTTACCTTGCTGTTTTTATATTTTCGGATTACAAAAACCTATATCTACCATCCATATTGCACTTGTATCACCATCTCTTCGCCGAACTAGTGCACCTATACAATTTACCATTGTATTGGGTGTGTTGGGAACACAAGAGACTCTTTGTTATTTGGTTGCAGGGTTGTTTGAGAGAGACCATCTTCATCCTACGCCTCCCACGGATTGACAAACCTTAGGTCATCCACTTGAGGGAAAATTGCTACTGTCCTACAAACCTCGGCACTTGGAGGCCCAACAACGTCTACAAGAAGAAGGTTGCGTAGTAAACATCAACCTCTTTTCTGGCGCCGTTGCCGGGGTGGTTAGTGCTTGAAGGTATATCTTTAGATCTTGCAATTAGATCTTTTAGTTTCTTGTTTTATCACTAGTTTAGTATATAAAAGAAAACTACAAAAAAATGGAATTGAGGTTGCCTCATATGCTTCATCTTTTTAATATCTTTTGTGAAAATGATGGAAAGGAAAACTGTGCCAAAGTGTTAGAAGAAGAATGCATTAAAATGTTTGGCATAAATTTTTTGCATGATGAGCATGATTGCAATGTTGTTAGTATGAATTCCTTGAATATCCATGATGCTAATGATATGCAAAGCCACAAGCTTGGGGATGCTATGTTTGATGAAGATGATATTTTTTGTCTCCCAAGTTTTGATGAGAAAATTTATTGTGATGAAAGCATGCCTCCTATCTATGATGATTATTGTGATGACATGTATGCTATAAAGAATAATGATAACCATGAAACTTGTCATCTTGATTTTAACTTTCAATCCCATGATAGTTATTTTATTGAATTTGCTCCCACTACTACGAATGAGAAGAGTTTTGCTTATGTGGAGAGTAGTAAAATTTCTATGCTTGTAGATCATGAAAAGAATGATTTATGTGATGGTTATATTGTGGAATTCATTCATGATGCTACTGAAAATTATTATGAGAGAGGAACATGTGCTCTTACATATTGCAATAATATCAAGTTTCCTCTCTATGTGTTGAAAGTGTTGAAGTTTTACTTGTTTTGCCTTCCTATGCTAGTTGATTATTGCCCCCAAAAGTTGTTTGATCACAAAATCCCTATGCATAGGAAGTGGTTTAGACTTAAATGTTCTTATCATATGCTTCATGATGCTCTCTTTGCGTTTCAATTCTTATCTTTTATGTGAGCATCATTGAAATTATCATGCCTAGCTAAAAAGGCATTAAAGAAAAGCGCTTGTTGGGAGACAACCCAACATTTACCCCTACTGTTTTTGCATGTTCACATGATTAATCTACTGTAGTAATCATGTTTTATAGCTTTTTTTCAATAAAGTGCCAAGTAAAGCCTTTGGGATAGTGTGGATGATAGTTGATTCAATTCTGTCCAAAAACAGAAACCTTTGTGCCCAGTCACAGAATTGTTTAAATTCACTGGAGCATGATAAAATTCTGAATTTTTTTACACATGATTGATATACAAATTTTATATGTTTTCCTAATTGTTCAGAATTTTTGGAGTTACAGAAGTATGATATAAATTCAGATCTTTACAGACTGTTCTGTTTCTGACAGATTCTGTTTTCGATGCATAGTTTGCTTGTTTTCTAGTTTCTATGGCTTATATTGCTTAATATAAATTGTAGAAATGATAGGGTACAGTAGGCATCATGTGAGAAAAATTATGAATCTTATCTTGACAGTACCAAAGTAAATGATTTGTTTTATTATACTAACGGAGCTCACGAGTTTTGTGTTGTGAAGTTTTCAACTTTTGGGTAAAGATTCGATGGACTATGGAATAAAGAGTGGCAAGAGCATAAGATTGGGATGCCCAAGGCATCGCAAGGTAATATTAAAGGAATACCCAAGCAACTAAGCTTGGGGATGCCCCGGATGGCGTCCCCTCCTTCGTCTTCAATCCATCGGTAACCTTACTTGGAGCTATATTTTTATTCACCACATGATATGTGTTTTGCTTGGAGCGTCATTTTACTTTATTAGGATTCGCTTGCTGTTTGAATAAGGTACTTAAGATCTGAATTTATTTATGAGAAGGAGTCTTCACATAGTTACATAATTATTCGACTACTCATTGATCTTCACTTATATCTTTTGGAGTAGTTTGTCATTTGCTCTAGTGCTGCACTTATATCTTTTTAGAGCACGACGGTAGTATTATTTTGAAGAAATTGTTGAACTCTCATGCTTCACTTATATTATTTTGAGAGTCTTAAACAGCATGGTAATTTTCTTTGGTTATGAATTTAGTCCTAATATGATAGGCATCCAACAGGGATATAATAAAAACTTTCATATAAAGTGCATTGAATACTATGAGAAGTTTGATTCCTTACGATTGTTTTGAGATATGAAGATGGTGATATTAAAGTCATGCTAGTGAGTAGTTGTGAATTTGAGAAATACTTGTGTTAAGGTTTGTGAGTCCCGTAGCATGCACGTATTGTGAACCGTTATGTAATGAAGTTGGAGCATGAGAATTTTTTTGCTTGTATTCCTTATGAGTGGCGGTCGGGGACGAGCGATGGTCTTTTCCTACCAATCTATCCCCCTAGGAGCATGCACGTAGTACTTTGTTTCAATGACTAATAGATTTTTGCGATAAGTATGTGAGTTCTTTATGACTAATGTTGTGTCCATGGATTATAAGCACTCTCACCCTTCCACCATTGCTAGCCTCTCTAGTACCGCGCAACTTTCGCCGGTACCATACACCCACCATATACCTTCCTCAAAACAGCCACCATACCTACCTATTATGGCATTTCCATAGCCATTTCAAGATATATTACCATGCAACTTTCCACCGTTCCCTTTATTATGACACGCTTCATCATTGTCATATTGCTTTGCATGATCATGTAGTTGACATCGTATTTGTGGCAAAGCAACCTATCATAATTCTTTCATACATGTCACTCTTTAGTCATTGCACATCCCGGTACACCGCCGGAGGCATTCATATAGAGTCATATATTTGTTCTAGTATCGAGTTGTAATTCTTGAGTTGTAAGTAAATAAAAGTGTGATGATCATCATTATTAGAGCATTGTCCCAGTGAGGAAAGGATGACGGAGACTATGATTACCCCACAAGTCGGGATGAGACTCCGGACGAAAAATAAGAGGCCAAAAAAAGAGAGAGCCCCAAAAAACAAAAAATGAGAGAAAAAGAGAGAAGGGGCAATGCTACTATCCTTTTACCACACTTGTGCTTCAAAGTAGCACCATGATCTTCATGATAGAGAGTCTCCTATGTTGTCACTTTCATATACTAGTGGGAATTTTTCATTATAGAACTTGGCTTGTATATTCCAATGATGGGCTTCCTCAAATTGCCCTAGGTCTTCGTGAGCAAGCGGGTTGGATGCACACTCACTTAGTTTCTTTTTGAGCTGTCATAAACTTATAGCTCTAGTGCATCTGCTGCATGGCAATCCTTACTCACTCACATTGATATCTATTGATGGGCATCTCCATAGCCCGTTGATATGCCTAGTTGATGTGAGACTATCTCCTTCTTTTTGTCTTCTCCACAACCACCATATTCTATTCCACCTATAGTACTATGTCAATGGAAAATGCTCATGTATTGCGTGAAAGTTCAAAAAGTTTAAGAACATCAAAAGTATGAAACAATTGCTTGGCTTGTTATCGGGGTTGTGCATGATTTGAATATTTTATGTGATGAAGATGGAGCATAGCCAGACTATATGATTTTGCAGGGATAAGCTTTCTTTGGCCATGTTATTTTGAGAAGACATAATTGCCTTGTTAGTATGCTTGAAGTATTATTGTTTTTATGTCAATATTAAACTTTTGTTTTGAATCATATGGATCTGAACATTCATGCCACAATAAAGAGAATTACATGGATGAATATGTTAGGTAGCAATCCACATCAAAAATTTTGTTTTTATCATTTACCTACTCAAGGACGAGCAGGAATTAAGCTTGGGGATGCTTGATACGTCTCCAACGTATCTATAATTTTTTATTGTTCCATGCTATTATATTATCTATATTGGATGTTTTATATGCATTTATGTGCTATTTTATATGATTTTTCGGACTAACCTATTAACCTAGAGCCGAGTGCCAGTTTCTGTTTTTTCCTTGTTTTGGAGTTTCGCAGGAAAGGAATATCAAACGGAGTCCAATTGACCTGAAACTTTCCGACAATTGTTTTTTGACCAAAATTAGCCCACGGAGTACTGGAGATGCACCAGAGGAGTCCCGAGGCCCCTCGTGGACTCCCCTGATTGGTTCTCGACGCCAACACCTCTTATATATCCCCAAACCTCCTGAACAGAACCTACACCGGGAGTTCCGCCGCCGCTAACCTCTATAGCCACAAAAAACCAATCGGGACCCTGTTCCGGGACCCTGCCGGAGGGGGAAATCATCACCGGTGGCCATCTTCATCATCCCGGCACTCTCCATGACGAGGAGGGAGTAGTTCACCCTCGGGGCTGAGGGTATGTACCAGTACCTATGTGTTTGATCTATCTCTCTCATGTTCTTGATTTGGCATGATCTTGATGTACCGCGAGCTTTGCTATTATAGTTGGATCTTATGATGTTTCTCCCCCTCTACCTTCTTGTAATTGATTGAGTTTTTCCTTTGAAGTTATCTTATCGGATTGAGTCTTTAAGGATTTGAGAACACTTGATGTATGTCTTGCATGTGCTTATCTGTGGTTACAATGGGATATTCACATGATCTACTTGATGTATGTTTTGGTGATCAACTTGCGGGTTCTGTCACCTTGTGAACTTATGTATAAGGGTTGGCACACGTTTTCTTCTTGACTCTCCGGTAGAAACTTTGGGGCACTCTTTGAAGTTCTTTGTTTTGGTTTGAATAGATGAATTTGAGATTGTGTGATGCATATCGTATAATCAAACCCGCGGATACTAGTGGTGACATTGGAGTATCTAGGTGACACTAGGGTCTTGGTTGATGTGTATCTTATGTTGTTATTATAGTACGAACTCTAGGGCTGTTTGTGACACTTATAGGAATATCCCAATAGATCAATCAGAAAGAATAACTTTGTGGTGGTTTCGTACCCTACAATAATCTCTTTGTTTGTTCTCCGCTATTAGTGACTTTGGAGTGACTCTTCGTTGCATGTTGAAGGATTGTTATATGATCTAATTATGTTATCATTGTTGAGAGAACTTGCACTAGTGAAAGTATGAACCCTAGGCCTTGTTTCTAAGCATTGCAATACCGTTTTCGCTCACTTTTACCACTCGTTACCTTGCTGTTTTTATATTTTCAGATTACAAAAACCTATATCTACCATACATATTGCACTTGTATCACCATCTCTTTGCCGAACTAGTGCACCTATAGAATTTACCATTGTATTGGGTGTGTTTGGGACACAAGAGACTCTTTGTTATTTGGTTGCAGGGTTGTTTGATAGAGACCATCTTCATCCTATGCCTCCCACGGATTGATAAACGTTAGGTCATCCACTTGAGGGAAAATTGCTACTGTCCTACAAACCTCTGCACTTGGAGGCCCAACAACATCTAGAAGAAGAAGGTTGTGCAGTAGACACCACTGCTCGACTCGTACAGCTCCACCCGCGAGAGCCGCCACGCACGCTGGCGGTACCGCATGCGGGTGGCAGAGGTTGCGGCTGCCTACAAAGTGGGCGATGAAGCGGGTGAGGTGCTGTTTGGCGAGACCGAGGAAGAGGCGGAGGACAATGCCGGCTCTGCCGAGTCCCCGCTCCGCTGGTGTAGCGATCCGACCTCAGACGGTCAAATCTTTGTGCATAAGTGTCATCCCTGGATCGGTAATGCTGACACACACGGTACTCGAGGATTTATAATAGAGTTCAATCACACACTTATTACATCGAATGTCTCAAAAGAGAACTTATTACAATAATATGGCTGAAGGCCATCTAAATAAGATAACAGGGGAAGCTTCGAAGGTAAATGAGTCCATCAACTCCAACGGCATAGCTGAGTGCACGACAATGACCTAGCGCACCTTACTCTTCGTATGAAAACTCTGCAACATAATACGTTGCAGCCTGTGTAGGTCAGCACATCGAATATGCTAGCAAAATAACACTATAGAGCAATGAACATGGAACAACTATAACTACATGCATATTTGGCTGGTGGAGGCTCTATGGTTATTTTTGCAGAAAGCTAGTTTTTCCCTACAACAAAGCAATATATTTTATTTAACTACAAGTTTGTTGATAAATGTTGAGAATGGTAACCCCATCTCAACCCCAAATTAATAATTATCAACCCAACAAATTAATTAAGTAAAGTGATGAGATCAACATAATAATTCAAGCACCAGATACTCAAGATGTCCATAACCGGGGACACGGCTAATCATGATTAGTTTGTACACTCTGCAGAGGTTTGCACACTTTTCCCCACAAGACTCGATCTCCTCCGTTGGATTTCTCGCACTACATGATGTTTGAGAAACGGATGACCGAGACACAATCTTTCAGAAGCATTAATTCTTTCGACGGGTAAACCGTACCACCTACATCCCCTACATCTGCTAGTTTACCACTGAAAGAGGTCACACAACATACTCAACTATGCCAGAGCCCATAATGGCTTTTCGCTGCACACGGAAGTTTCCAGCATGAATAATCTTATGATCCCTTTGAGCCTGGGTGGCGAACCATAGGATGATCACATGGGTTCCCCGAGATCTCCTTGGACAGCACTGGGTTCCCCAGGTGCCCACAAACCAATCCACCCAGATGTGTATTAAAGTAGCCACCTTAAGTTAAACCTTAGTTAACAATAATCTCTCACATCTGTCATGAATCACTCAAACCAAACCACGTCTACGAGCATAGCATATCAGTATAAGCATAACGTAGAAGTAACTCCCAGAGTTTGAAATAAAAGACAATAGGTTCTACCTCATCAACTACTTCCCAATACCCACATGTTAATCAGATCCTACTCATGCAATGTTTGAGGGTTGAAACTAATGCATAAAAACTGGGTAATACAAGGGATATGATCAAAGTGTTACTTGCCTTGCTGACAATCTGAAAACCCTAGTGACTCGTAGTAGCACGCTTCGCACTCCGGAAACTCTATCGTGAACAAACAATAGCATACATAAGCACTCAAGCATAATATGCAAGGGTAAAACTCAAGAGAAAAGATCCAAACTGAAGGTTCAACTGAAGAGCTTCGATTTGCAAAAAGAATCAATCAAATCGGAGCTACGAAACTCAAACTACGATCAAAAGAAGTTCGAATTCAAATCTGCTTGAAACCAAATTTTAAATTGTCAAAATCATGTTCAAGTTGATTAACTGGAAAGAGGGGAACAAGACAAAGATTTTGGCGTTGGTTTCGTTGGATTTGGACAAACGAGCAAAAAGTTGCGAGGGTTTGAAGATCAGGGACTAATCTGTGATAAAAGTAATCGCAGATAGGTCACTGGCCGAAAAAAAAACCTACTGAACGAACGTTCGCTAACAAAAACTAACGAACGAAAATCGTACGCTACCGCGGATTAACAGATGAACATCCGCTAATTAGAAAAGATCGGAATAAACTGAGAATACCCTAACCCTAAAAAAACCGGAAGAAAAACTGAGGGAGAACCGGATCGGTTTTTACCGGTTAACCGGAGAAAAACACCGGCGGCAACGGCGGGATCCGGTGCGGCTCCGGCGATCGATGGGGCAAGACGGGGCTTCGGCGGCGGCGGCGGCGATCGGCGGCGAGGGCGGCGCGGGCAGCGGGCGGCGAGGAGGCGGCGGGTGCGGGCGGCGAGGTGGGGTGAGGAGGCGGCGGCGGGGCTCCGCCTTATAAAGGCCGGGGGGTCAGCCTTGGGCGAGGGGGCGCCAGGGCGGGTCGGCCTCGGACTCCGGTGGGAGTCCGGCTCCCGCACGCGAGGAAGATGGCGGCGAGGTGGGCTGCGGCCCGGCTCAGCTGGGCCTTCGGCCCAGTCGGGCAACGGAGATTTTTTTTAAATAAATTTCGCCCGAAAGAAAAAATCTTAATAAAATATAAAAAAATTCTAAAAGTACCAGAAACAATTTTCATCATCTAAACCTAATATCTAGAACAAAGTCAACATTTTTCTAGCTTAAAAATGCAATTTTAAAAAATGCATATTTTTCTAATTCAAATAAAATATTAATTTGATTTTAAAATTTCGTCTCCAATATTTCTCTCTTATTGAAGAAGTCATTTTATCTTCTCTCTTTTATTTTTATTATTGGAAATAATTGGAGAGAAAAATATTAAAATCAAATTGATCCACTTTTCAATTTGAAAATAAATTCAAATATGAAAATGAATGAAACCTCCAACTCTCTCCTTGGGTCCTTGAGTTGCTTAAGATTTCTACGATCACAACCAAAATGCAATAAAGTATGATATGCATATGATGACCTATGTATAACATCCAAATTGAAAATTGGGATGTCACAAACCAACCCCCTTAAGATGAATCTCGCCCTCGAGATTCGGGTTGGCTAGAAAATAGGTGCGGGTGGTCTTTCTGTAGGTCTTCTTCTCGCTCCCAGGTGGCTTCCTCCTCGGTATGGTGGCTCCACTGAAGTTTGCAAAACTTGATAACCTTGCTGCGGGTAACTCGGCTGGCAAACTCGAGAATCTTGACTGGTTTCTCCTCGTAAGTTAGATCACTATCTAACTGAATTGCTTCCAGGGGCACTGTATCTCTCAGAGGAATATCGGCCATCTCGGCATGGCACTTCTTCAACTGGGAAACGTGATACACATCATGAACTCCTAACAATCCTTCGGGTAACTCCAACTTGTAGGCCACCTCTCCTATACGTTCCAGAATTCGGTATGGTCCTACAAATCTCGGGGCTAACTTTCCCTTAACTCCAAATCGTTTAACTCCTCGTAGTGGTGACACATAGAGATACGCTATGTCTCCGATTTCATAGACTACCTCCTTGCGTTTAGTATTGGCACAACTCTTCTGCCTGGACTGAGCTACCTTCAGTCTATCTCGAATCAACTTAACCTTCTCTACAGACTCCTTAATTAAATCTGGTCCGAACAACTGGCGGTCTTCGACTTCATCCCATATTAACAGTGTCCTGCACCTTCTTCCATACAAAGCTTCGAAAGGGGCCATCTTCAAACTAGCCTGATAACTCTTGTTGTATGAGAACTCTGCATAAGGCAAATTATCATCCCAACTAGATCCATAATCTAGCGCACAAGCTCTCAACATGTCCTCCAGAATCTGATTGACTCTCTCGGTCTGTCCATCTGTCTGCGGGTGAAAGGCTGTACTGAACTCTAGCCTAGTACCCAAAGTCTGGTGCAGCTGATTCCAAAACTTCGAGGTAAACTGTGTTCCTCTATATGATACGATGATCCTCGGAACTCCATGCAGACATACGATCCTGGTCATATATATTTTGGCCAACTTCGCGCTCGTATAAGTAGTTTTCACGGGGATAAAATGAGCTACCTTGGTCAAGCGATCAACTACTACCCAGATAGAGTCATATCCTGATCGTGTCCTGGGTAATCCGGTGATGAAATCCATACCAAGCTTGTCCCACTTCCATTTTGGTTTGGCATAGGCTGAAGTAATCCTGCTGGCTTCGGGTGTTCTGCCTTCACTCTCTGACATACATCACATACTCCTACATACTCGGCAATATCCTTCTTCATACCTGTCCACCAGAAACGCTCCTTCAAATCCAAATACATCTTGGTGTTTCAGGGGTGAATCGAGTATGGTGAGTCATGAGCTTCCTGAAGTATTAACGTCCTGATCTCCGCATTATTGGGCACGTATACCCGATCCTCGAACCATAACATCTCGTGCTCATCCTCACGAAAACCCTTGGCTTTTCCTTTGCTCATCCTCTCCTTTATCTCAGCAATTTCCTTGTCATCCTTCTGAGCTTCTCGAATCTTTCCCAATAACATGGACTGAACTTCCATTGCTACAACAAAACCTCTTGGAACTATCTCCAAATGAAGTTCCTTGAGATCGTCGGCTAACTCCCGCGGTAATCCTCCGCTTACTAGGGTATTGACATAACTCTTGCGGCTCAAAGCGTCTGCTATGACATTGGCCTTTCCTGGATGATAATGCAGCTTCATATCATAATCTTTTATGAGCTCCAACCATCTCCTCTGCCTGAGATTCAACTCCTTCTGCGTAAAAATGTACTTCAAACTCTTATGATCCGTGTACACATCACAACGGTTTCCAATAAGAAAATGTCTCTAGGTCTTGAGCGCATGCACTACGGCTGCTAACTCCAAATCATGGGTGGCATAATTCAACTCACGCGATCGAAGCTGACATGAAGCATATGAAACAACTCTTCCGTCCTGCATAAGTACACCTCCAAGTCCTAAGCGAGAAGCGTCGCAATACACTTGGAAATCCTTGCGTATATCTAGAAGAATCAGCACTGGGGCTATAACCAAATGTTTCTTCAATTCCTGAAAACTGGCCTCACATTCCTCGGTCCATTTAAACTTGGTGTCCTTCTTCAACAACTCTGTCATGGGTTTCACAATCTTGGAAAAAATCTCAATGAACCTCCTATAATATCCTGCGAGTCCCAGAAAACTGTGGATCTCTCTGACTGAAGTGGGTGCCAACCACTCAGTGATAGACTGAACCTTGGTAGGGTCTACTGCTATACCTTCTCCTGATATAACATGTCCAAGAAATCCAACTTCCTTCAACCAAAACTCACATTTGCTGAACTTGGCATATAGCTGATGTTCCCTGAGCTTCTCGAGAACTAAGCGCAAATGTTCCTTGTGTTCCTCTTCATTCTTCGAGTACACCAAAATGTCATCAATGAACACCACAACAAACTTATCCAAAAACTCCATGAATACCTTATTCATCATACTCATAAAAAGGCAGGAGCATTAGTCAATCCAAAAGACATGACCGCGTACTCATATAGCCCATACCTTGTGGTAAAAGCTGTCTTGGGTATATCCTGTTCTCGGATCTTCAACTAGTGGTATCCTGATCGAAGATCGGTCTTGGAGAATACTTTAGCTCCTTGCAGTTGGTCAAAAAAATCATTGATCATCGGTAGTGGGTACTTGTTCTTGATCATCACTTCATTCAACACCCGATAATCAACAACCATTCTCAAAGATCCATCCTTCTTCTCAACTAAGAGCACCGGGGCTCCCCACGGTGATGAACTTGGTCGAATATAACCTTTCTCCAATAACTCCTTGATCTGCTTCTTGATCTCCTCCAGATCATTAGCGGGCATCCGATATGGTCTCTTTGATATTGGTCCGCTGCCTGGCAACAGCTCTATCAAAAACTATATATCCCGATCTGGTGGCATGCCTGGTAATTCCTCTGGAAATACATCAGGATAATCCTTCACAACTGGCACTTCCTCCCGAACAACTCCCGAGAGGGAATTTACTTGGGTCCTCTTCGGCGCATGCCTAGATACATACTTAATCCTTTTTCCCTCAGGGGTGGTGAGAAGTATCGACTTACTAGTACAGTCAATGTTTCCTCCATACTTCGGTAGCCAATCCATGCCTAGTATTATATCCAAGCCCAGTGACTCCAAAATTACTAGGTCTAAGGGGAAAACATGGCTACCAATGGTTAATGGTAACCGATCACACCATCGGCTGGCCATATACTCTGCTCCTGGTGAGCTTACTAACATGGGTGACCTAAGGGCTAAGGTTGGCAACTTAAAATTGTCCACAAATCCCCTTGATATGTATGAATGTGATGCACCAGTGTCAAAAAGAACGAGAGCGGTAAATGACTTAATCAAAAACTTACCAATCACTGCGTTAGGCTGATCTTCAACTTCATCCACGTTGATGTGGTTCACCTGACGTCTGGTGAAGGGATTGGGCTTCTTTCCAGAGCTTCCATTTCCATTGCCATTCTTCATCTCAGAACAATCATTGGCATAATGTCCAGTCTTCCCGCACTTGTAACAGGTAACATGGCTCAGGTCCTTCTTAGCAGGTGTTGCTGGGTTTGAACGGTTCT
This sequence comes from Triticum aestivum, assembly GCF_018294505.1. Classification (NCBI taxonomy): domain Eukaryota; kingdom Viridiplantae; phylum Streptophyta; class Magnoliopsida; order Poales; family Poaceae; genus Triticum; species Triticum aestivum. Next base: position 380,215,272 of record NC_057802.1, on the reverse strand, counting down.
AGTTGTTGCTTCCTCCATTCCCATTTCCTTTCTTGGGGCCATTGTGGTTATGTGAGCTTCCTCCATTATGAGTATGGCCTCCATGGTTATGGGTGTATCCTCCTGAGTTAGGGGTAAAACGAGGCTTCTGCTGAGCTCCAGAATTATACTTCCCCTGCCCATACTTCCTTTTGCGGCTCTCTATCTGTTGCTGCTTGCCTTCTATCATAAGATCCCTGTCTACCAACTCCTGGTAGTTGGCAAATGTTGCCACCATTAACTGCATACTCAGCTCATCATTTAGCCCTCCCATAAACTTCTCCTGCTTTGCGGCATCTGTGGCCACATCATCTGGGGCATAGCGAGCTAACTTGCTAAACTCATCCACGTACTGCCCCACAGTACGATTTCCCTGGCGTGAGTTGCGAAACTCAAGCTTCTTCATACTCATTGCTCCAGTTGAGACATGTGCAGTGCGGAATGCCTGCTGGAACTGATCCCAAGTGACATTGGCTATGGGAAAAGTGGCGGTGTAATTCTCGCACCATGAGGCTGCGGGTCCATCCAGTTGATGTGCGGCAAAGCGCACCTTCTCAGCATCTGTGCAACCTACGGTGGTCAGCTCCCTTCCAATCCTACGGAGCCAGTCATCAGCAACAATCGTCTTGGTGCTACTGTAAAACACCGGTGGATTCAACCTCAGAAAACGGGCTAAGCTGTCAACTGGAGGTGGTGGCGGTGGGTTGTTGTTGTTGTTGGTGTTGCCTTGGTTCTGGACTAGTAACTGCATCAAGGCATTCTGCTGTTGGATCAACTGAGTGAGCTCTGGTGGAAAGACAAATCCGGGGTCACGTCTCGGAGGCATCTGATGGGTTTAGAGGGGAGAGATTAGAATAGAATGAGGTCTAAAGAGAAATCACTACCCATATGCACATGAGACAAACACATTCATATCACACCACTCAATTTCAAACAAGGGCATACAAACAATCTAACTACCGTTACAAAATACTCGGACTATTACTATATACATGGGGGAATACTACTGATAATTTGGTGGTCGACTAGAAATTTTGATCGGAGGAAGACTCCATGATATCTGCTCTAGCTTCGTCTTCATAATCATCATCGCTATTGGGGTCAGAGTTGGTGTCGTGGATGATGATGTAGTCTTCGGGGTGATTATCCTCCTCTGGTGCGGGGTCTCCCATGAATATTCCTAGCTTCTTCTTTAGGTCTTCATTCTTCTCCAGTAGTACTCCAATCTCCTCTTCATATCCATCACTTGTAGACTCGAGTTCCTCTTCTAGCTCCATGTTCCTAGTCATCACTTTCTTCATGTCTAGCATGCTGGCACACATCTGGTTCTCCTGACGACGAATGTGTTGGTTTAACTCCTAGATGTAGGCTGCAATGGATTTATCCCTCCTGGTGCAAATCATCTCCCATTGCTCATCTCGACGTCCACATATCTGGTAGATGGTGTCCTTAAGATCCTTGTGGTATACCTCGCCGATGCGTCCCATGGCGATGTGGGCTGCCATGCTCTTTCCTAGACTCCAGGTTGGTGCATCAAAGGAAAACTCTATGGGCGTAGTAACTGGCGTGAATGTCCTTCCCGGAACATGAACTCGAATCATCCAATGCTCCTCTTCTGGTAAGGTGGCGGTGTAGGTCTCGGTGAAGATTGGTATTCCGATGTTCAGGTACCTAGTGACTTCCTTCAAGTGTCGTCCAAAAGGTGTGTCTTCATCCGGTTGAGCAAACTTGTTCCTTGGGTCCGCCATCTATAGAGTAGAAAATGGAGAAGAGTTAGAAATGAGTAGAGAAGAGTGTCCTATGGCTTATCTTAATGGTCGCGTCCTACAGTCAGCGTGTGCTCTGATACCATCTTGTAGTGATTCGACCTCAGACGGTCAAATCTCTGTGCATAAGTGTCATCCCTGGATCGGTAATGTTGACACACACAGTACTCGAGGATTTGTAACAGAGTTCAATCACACACTTATTACATCGAATGTCTCAAAAGAGAACTTATTACAATAATATGGTTGAAGGTCATCTAAATAAGATAACAGCGGAAGCTTCGAAGGTAAATGAGTCCATCAACTCCAAAGGCATAGCTGAGTGCACGAAAACGACCTAGCGCACCTTACTCTTCGTCTGAAAACTCTGCAACATAATACGTTGCAGCCTGTGTAGGTCAGCACATGGAATATGCTGGCAAAATAACACTATAGAGAACTGAACATGGAACAGCTATAACTACATGCATATTTGGCTGGTGGAGGCTCTATGGTTATTTTTGCAGAAAGCTAGTTTTTTCCTACAACAAAGGAATATATTTTATTTAACTACAAAGTTTGTTGATAAATGTTGAGAATGGTAACCCCATCTCAACCCCAAATTAATAATTATCAACCCAACAAATTAATTAAGTAAAGTGATGAGATCAACATAATAATTCAAGCACCAAATACTCAAGATGTCCATAACCGGGGACACGGCTAATCATGATTAGTTTGTACACTCTGCAGAGGTTTGAGCACTTTCCCCCCACAAGATTCGATCTCCTTCGTTTGATTTCTCGCACTACATGATGTTTGAGAAACGGATGACCGAGACACAATCTTTCAGAAGCATTAACTCTTTCGACGGGTAAACCGTACCACCTACATCCCCTACATCTGCTAATTTACCACTGAAAGAGGTCACACAACATACTCAACTATGCCAGAGCCCATAATGGCTTGTGGCTGCACTGAAGTTTCCAACATGAATAGTCTTATGATCCCTTTGAGCCTGGGTGGCGAACCATAGGATGATCACACGAGTTCCCCGGGATCTCCTTGGATAGCACTGGGTTCCCCAGGTGCCCACAAACCAATCCACCCAGATGTGCATTAAAGCAGCCACCTTAAGTTAAACCTTAGTTAACAATAATCTCTCACATCTGTCATGAATCACTCAAACCAAACCACGTCTACGAGCATAGCATATCAGTATAAGCATAACGTAGAAGTAACTCCCAAAGTTTGAAATAAAAGACAATAGGTTCTACCTCATCAACTACTTCCCAATACGGACATGTTAATCAGATCCTACTCATGCAATGTTTGAGGGTTGAAACTAATGCATAAAAACTGGGTAATAAAAGGGATATGATCAAAGTGTTACTCGCCTTGCTGATGATCTGAAAACTCTAGTGACTCGTAGTAGCACGCTTTGCACTCCAGAATTCTATCATGAACAAACAATAGTTTACATAAGCACTCAAGCATAAGATTCAAGGTTAAAACTCAATAGAAAGGATCCAAACTGAAAGTTCAACTGAAGAGCTTCGATTTGCAAAAAGAATCAATCAAATCGGAGCTACGAAACTCAAACTACGATCAAAAGAAGTTCGAATTCAAATCTGCTTGAAACCAAATTTTAAATTGTCAAAATCATGTTCAAGTTGATAAACTAGAAAGAGGGGAACAAGACAAAGATTTTGGCATTGGTTTCGTTGGATTTGGACAAACGAGCAAAAAGTTGCGACGGTTTGAAAATCAGGGACTAATTTGTGATAAAAGTAATCGCAGATAGGTCCCTGGCTGAAAAAATAAAAGAAAAAGAAAAACCTAACGAACGAACGTTCGCTAAAAGAAACTAAGGAACGAAAATCATTCGCTACCGCGGATTAACAGATGAACGTCCGCTAATTAGAACAGATCGGAATAAACCGAGAAAACCCTAACCCAAAAAAATAAACCGAAAGAAAAAACGAGGGAGAACCGGATCGGTTTTTACCAGTTAACCGGTGAAAAACACCGGCGGCAACGGCGGGATCCGGCGCGGCTCCGGCGGTCGACGAGGCGAGGCGGGGCTTCGGCGCCGGCGGCGATCGGCGGCGCGGCAGCGGGCGGCGGCGATCGGCGGCAACGGCGGCGCGGCAGCGGGCGGCGGCGGCACGCAGTAGCAGCAGGCGGCGGTGGCTTGTGGCGGCAGCGCGGCTCGGCGAGGAGGCGTCGGCTGCGGGCGGCGGGGTGGGGTGAGGAGGCGGGGGGGAGCTCCGCCTTATAAAGGCCGGGGGGTCTGCCTTGGGCATTGGGGCGCCGGGGTTGGTCGGCCTCGGACTCCGGTGGGAGTCCGTCTCCCGCACGCGAGGAAGACAGCGGCGAGGTGCGCTGCGGCCCGGCTCGGTTGGGCCTTCGGCCCAGTCGGGCGACGGAGATTTTTTTTTAAATAAATTTCACCCGAAAGAGAAAATCCTAATAAAATATAATAAAAATTCTAAAAGTACCAGAAACAATTTTCACCGTCTAAACCTAATATTTAGAACAAAGTGAACATTTTTCTGGCCTAAAAATGCATTTTTCAAAAATGCATAATTTTCTAATTCAAATAAAATAGCAAATAAAAATGTAAATAAAATATTAATTTGGTTTTAAAATTTCTTCTCCAATATTTCTCTCTTATTGAAGAAGTCATTTTATCTTCTCTCTTTTATTTTTATTATTGGAAATAATTGGAGAGAAAAATATTAAAATCAAATTGATCCACTTTTCAATTTGAAAATAATTCAAATATGAAAATGAATGAAACCTCCAACTCTCTCCTTGGGTCCTTGAGTTGCTTAAGATTTCTAGGATCACAACCAAAAATGCAATAAAGTATGATATGCATATAATGACCTATGTATAACATGCAAATTGAAAATTGGGATGTTACAGCTGGCGTCGGCGAGGCCCTGCTCAGCCGAGGCCCCGCCGCGCCAACAACGAGGCAGAGGACACCGTCGGCTCTGCCGATGCTCCGCCCCGCCGGCACCAAGGGGAGGATTTTCCCCGCACCGCCGAGGCGCCGCCCCGCCGCCAATGAGACAAAGGACATCGCCGGCTCCATCGAGGCCCCGCCCCGCTACCAATGAGGCCGCGCCACACAGAAAACGAGGAAGACTAGAACACGGTAGGTTGCCGCTGCTCGGGTCCAAGTAAGGCCACCGCTGCTACCCTCCGGTTGAAGCCAAGTTAGGCGGGTTGACCATTGACGGCCGATTAGCTTCTTGGCGGCGACGTGGAGTCGGAGAGCTGTGTTAGAGAAGGACGCTACTTCAGTTACTTAACTGCAGGTGCAATTGGGTCATTGACACGTGGGCCCAACAGCCATCTGGGCCACATGTCAGTTATGCAATTGCACCTGCAGTTAAGTCACCGAAGCTCAGTCCGCTGGAGAAGAAGCTTCTGTTCGGCTCAACCGGACACGGGTGGGTAGCTTCGGTTAATTAATTATACCTCCAGCGCACCCCTTTTTAGTTGAAGAATGTATGAAATGTAATGAAACCCGGCGTGTTTATATGAAATCCGACACATAGGCCTGGCAATTCATAGAGAACATTCAAAACAATCGATGATTATGCATCTCAGCGGTTCACATGTCAGAGCCAATATTTACTTCAAAACTAAAGAATAAAGAAAAATCGATCGATGCTGCTGACAGCAAAGGGCGTCCATTCGAAAATATCAAACGCATGTCTTCTTGCCTCAATGAGCAAAATTTGACAAGGTTGTCCCATTCCAAAATGTGAAATGTGTGTTGTTTTGCGTACATCAATGAGCAAACTTTGACAAGGTTTTCCAAACCCAAAATATCAAACGCCTATGATTGTGGAATGGGCAGGGTTTGTCATCAGTTCAGACATTGACATGGCACCTCATGCTAAATAAACCAGCTATTCTTTTTGTGCAGTTCCACCAAAATCAACCAAATTCACGCATTGCTTGTATGATTTCGCCTTCATATGTTGCAACACCTTGAACATATCGTCACCTCCTTTCTTGTGGTGGAAATGAATGATTCGACGTATTCATGAACATTTAAAAAAATTGAACTCACCGGAAGGAATCCTAACACAACATTATATTGGCCATCACAGCAACAAAGATGGAGCTCCATGAGTCCTTCTGAGCTGAAGTTAGTTTGTTCTTGTGGGCAGTAATGTAACCATCCTTCAACTGCTTCCTTCTGTTATGACATGGATGATCCTGTTGTGCAAAGGCAAGAGAACAACTAAATGATGCATCCCTGTTTGCTCAAAAAAAGGAAAGGAAATAATTAAAACAGCACAGATGAAGCACTTCTTGAGGACAATACCACTTTTTGATGACAGTATCTAAATAGTAGCACAACACCAATAGAGATGACAAAGCTCAATCATATGGATGAAATCTGTGGGCCAGTACCAACCATTGTCAGGAGGCTTATTGTGTAGAGCATACAGATGAAGCACTTCTCCGGAACCATCTGTTGTTACCTACTGTGGTTGCCATGCTTACTATATACTCCTTGATTAGTTTAATGTTTCCAACATCTTCTTGTGCAGTTCCACTAAAATATATGTTATCTTCAAAGAAGATCCCTGTTTGCACAAGTAGAGATAATTACATATTACATTAAGAGTGGCATCAAATCAGTGGCAAAACAATTGCTCGTTCCAGCCATAACAATAAATTAAGATGCAAAACTATATCATTACTTGTGTCATCATAGTTCCAGTGCTTCATTACAGCACCGGGAGTTGATTTTTGTTTTTCTTCCGCTTGTTCTTCCCCTTCATCACTTGGTTCAATAACAGACAAGCTTCGCCTTCAATGTAAGATTTGGCATGTCAATTAGGGAGCACAAGTATAGCACTAAACAATGACATTAATTTTCTGATGAAAGTGGCAAAATACAGGCCAACAGTTGTGAAATATCCTTATCTTACCTCAATGGGATATTACGGTGCACATACAGATTGGAAGTCTTGTCTCCATTTGTGTAGTTCACTAAAATCAAGCAACATTACTGTATAAGTAGCACAACATATGAAAGCACACTGCACAATCATGTGAAAGAAGGCTAGTACTGACCTCTCATGATGCGGAATTCAAACAACTCACAAGAAGAAGATTTGAAACAAATTTGCCAACATGGATAGGAAGTCAAATCTCCTCTTGTGCAGTTCCACTAAGATCAAGCAATCAAGCAACGTTGTCGGTGTGACATTTTGGTTGAACTGCACAAAACACTCTTAAAACAAAAGTGTTTTGTGCAGTGCAACAAAAGGTCACAATAGCAATGAGGTGAAGTAGATAACCCTGTTTACAAAGAGGTGCAAAGGAAACAACTAGTGGTCAATAACGGGTGATGACACAGAAGACAACAGAAAGAAGCATCTAACTTATCTAAATGGGAAAGAAAGCAAGACAGTAGCATTTCTCAAACGGTGACATTGATTCATATTAACAGAGAGATTATATTAACTATAAAATTCGTTAAACATGTAATTTGCTTTTAACTATGGCATTGCTTCAATTTTCCAACGGCATTATTAGAGGTGGTTTGTTTACAGGGACTTTTTTGTGTAGGGACTAAAAAAGTCCCTTTTAGTCCCATCTAAACTAAGCAGGAGGGACTTTTAGGGACTAAAAGTGGGCATTTGGGACTAAATAAAGAAGACCCCGAGGGAGAGTCTTTTTGGGACTTTTTCCAACAGTTGCCCCCTGCCCCGCATCGCACCTTATCTCTATTAGTTCATTACTAGGGGTAACATGGTATTTTAGCATGTCATTTAATAACCTCTAGTCCATGTTTAGTCCCTGGAACCAAGCAGGTAGGGACTAGGGACTTTTTTGTTGGGACTAAAAAAAGTCCTAGGACTTTTTAACCAAACAGGGCCTTAGATTAACAACAGCTAAAGAATTACACGGGATAGTGGACGCACCAGCACCATGTGCATCTACCGATGTATAAAGGGGAGATGCACAGTCTGTTGCAACAAAGAACAAACAACCAAGGAGCATATTTGTGTTGGCCCTAGTTTTGTTATCTTTAGACACCTTTCCCTATGTGAGGGCAGCAAATCTAGTCATGCTCAAACTCTACAGCCTTGTCCCCCAAAACAAAAAGATCAGTTCATTACAGATGTGCGTACTGCATTTTTCATCGTTTTCCCTTTTCGACCAACGTATGTGCTCGATAGCCAGTCTGTACTACTTTCCCCCCTTCCTTTCCTCTTTGACCCATGTCCTAGATTCATGCTATACAACTTTCCCCGCTACTTTCCCCCCTTCCTGTCCTCTTTGAACCACGTCCTAGGTTCATGCTATACAACTTTCCCCACTACTTTCCTGTTTGATCCAACACCTAGATTCGAGTGCAGAAGCGGAAAAAGCCCACATGTAGCTAGAGCAATGCATGTGGAATAAGTAAATTATACCTTAAAGTTCTCGGGGTGTGGCTCGGTGGGCAGTCGAAGGCCGATCTGCCCATACTATGTACGGCAACAAGGAAGAAAGGGGTCGGAGGCCCTCCCGCGCCACCGCTGGGTGAAAGAGAACAGCTGCGCCGGTAGTGGCTTCCCTCCCTCGCCGACAGCGACAGTGTTAAGCCTCCTTCCCTTCCCGGCGGATGGATCCTGCCGGCTCTTTCACTAGCAATGAGGGGGGAGAGAGAGACAGAGAGAGAGAGAGAGAGAGAGAGAGGCCAACGAAGTCTTATTTAGATCTAGAGAGGGTGAGAGAGTGTGAAGAGAGAAACTACAAGCACCGAGACTCCAACGTGTATATATATAGTGGAGAGAGAGTGTGAAGAGTGAAAACCCTAGAAAACAAACGCTGTCGCTGCAGCGTATATAGATGGAGTGGTTTTCTTTTTCTCCCATAAAAATCGTTTTAAATTGTGCACAAAACGGAACTCTTTATTTAAGGTAGTGAAGAAAAATACTAGGGGCAATGCTAATACGTGAAGAAAATTTAACGCTCGAAGGAGTCAACTCGCAATTAATGCTGCACACCTCCCGGTCGCGCTTTCTAACGTTCACGTGTGGTACATGACCCTCCGAAGTGAACAACAACTGAACCACACACGTTCAAAATATCGGAAAGGTGGGCTGCACCATCCTCCAATTTTAAATATTTTGGGCACTTGTATTCGGCCTAAGTCAGTGTGCCACATATGTACTAAGGGTTACAGCGGGTGCTAAGAAACTAGGGTGTATTGAGAGTAATTGCCATGGCGTTTATTTGTAGGGTCACTTGCAAATTGTGAAACTCTATTCTCCTATTATTTAGTGGATGAGGCAAATATTTTGCCTTCGTTTCGGAAAAATAAACGAGAAATTCAATTTTAATTATTTAGTTTGTACACTTTGCTCTCTTCCAATAATTGTGGGCACTTGTATTCGACCTAAGTCAGTGTGCCACTGTATCTCGTACTACTCCCTCCGTCTAGGTGTAAGTCACGTTAGAAGGTGCAGCGGGACCAAGGTGCAAGCAGATTGGAGGAGAAGGAGAAACTTGACCGATCCTTCCTCCAATCAAAGGCCTGATTTCTATCTCCAAACGCAACAATTAATCACAACAATTAAGAGATGCCGTTTTAGCTACCATGCAGGGCCACGTATTAACTCGCATGCAAGCCGACTTTGATTTCTTGACTGATCAACGCGTAGTTGCGCTCCATGCATTGGGTTTCCGGGGGAGATAACAAGGTGGAGTAAGTAACAACGCTCGCTAGCAACGAGGCTAGGAGGGGATTGAGATGCGAAGTTAATGGACGACGCCTAAACATTTTGGGAATATCTGATTTTCGTAGGATGACTTAACACCTAGACGGAGGGAGTACTACTCCTCAGTCCAGGTTTGATGGCATATTCGTCACATCTTCTCTTCTTGTACATACTCCATTTCTATCTCACTTCCTGTGGCTTCGCACTCGCATGATATTCCTATTCTATGAACCTGTGTGTGCGTGTGCGTGTGTGTATGTGTGTTTAATAGCGTGTTTGTGTTAGAGAGAGCGACACATCGACCTACTCCTACAAAGAGATGGTGTGTAGTGTACGATTTAGCCGCGAGAGTCGGTGCATCCTCTCGTTTCCGGGCGTCCGGTCGGGACAGCTGCCATGCCCGCTCCTGACCAGCCTGGCCCACCCAAAGCCCCTCCATCACTCGCGCGCGCTTCCCGCCCGAAACGGTCAGCGCTGCTCCAAAGAATCGGTGCCACATTCATGCCCTGGTAGAGCAGACGCGACCTCTCACTGGCGCCTGCATTGAAGGGGGAAGCAGATTCGAGAGTAATGGTTGCTTCGTCCGTCCAACTTACTACTGGGTCTATGTGATTTGACTGCTCATTGGTCATTATTACTAAGGTGGTACGACTGCTGGATGTCCCACCTCTCGGCGTAAGGAAGTACTAGATTACAATTTTCTCCACTCTTACGGCGGAGGAGTGCGAAAGCAGTGAAAACACGCAGACTCACTGATTACATGGCCCACCTCACACTATCACCATATTTTTTGGACACCGTGTGACACCTAACTCTTTACATAGTAGTATAGTACGTAGTACGTACTGTAATTTCACAGCGAGATAAATTTGTACAATGCTATGAAGCTTCCAGCTTCTGTTTCATGTATCCTGCGTCCAAGGTTGCCCGGTTGCAACATTTCATCGAATACAAAGGAGACTAACATGCATGCTATTGCATCTCAATGATTGACAGATCATAGCCAATATGTACTCCCTCCGTTCCAAAATAAGTGTGTCAACTTTATGCAAACTTTAGTACAAAGTTGTACTACTTCTAAAGTTGAAACTTATTTTGGAACAGAGACAACTAAAGAAAAAAACAATCCATGCAGTCCCTAGCCCTTGAATCCTAAACCCTAACCAGGTTCAATTTGCTGGCAACGTTGAAGCTTTCGAAGAAATGAAGTTTGCAACCCTTTGACCATCGGATCATTTTGTGCAGTTCCACTAAAATTGAGATGAGCATCCCTGTGGCAAAGAAATTGAAGAAGCGTGATTAGAATAAGATTACTGGGACTAGTTGATGAGACATAAACTCATCACAAATACAGTAGAAGCCAGTAGAGGTATGTGCGGGGCAAAGAAGTAGAGAAATATCCACATGGAGCGATGTGGACAGCTGGGGCAGTGGTGCAAGCCGGCTGTAAGGAAGTTGTACCTGAGGGATGTCAGGACATAGCACAACCTAGAGGAGGGCGACGGAAGGCGGCAACTGCCCACGTCGCGGCAGTGAGCAAGGGAAGAAGGCAACCTCACCGGCTTTGTGAGAGAGAATGGCGGGGACCCCTGATCGGGACGTGCCGATAGTGGGTTTTCGTTGTCGGGGACGGCGACCGCATCTACACAAAGCATCCACCCCTTCCCCTGGCGGACATGATCCGCCCGGATGTGAGAGATATGGCCACAGTCGTTTTGTGCGAGAGAGTGTGAAGAGAGCAACCGCAGCAAGCAACCGTGTAGGCTCATCCTGGCTATGTATATAGTGGAGCTGTTTCCTTTTCTCTCCATATGAACCTATTTATATTGTGTATGTGCCACTGAAGAAAAACTTTATTTATAAATGACGCGGCACCATTCATGCGTGGTTCCCGACCCTCCATTATTTATAAGTGAGTAACTACTACTAGACGCGTCAAATTATCACATGGGCTACATCATCTTACAGAAATGAGCTCCACCATGTCACATGTGTGGTTGGGGAAGACGCAAAAGACGCAAAGAGTGCTACTAGTACTACATGTGTGGGTGCGTGCACCTCTTCTCTTCGAGCATGGTTATTAAAAGTATAGCCCACTACTGTACCACGCGGTTATTATATATGGGCAAAGAGTATAGGCAGTAATAATGACTAATAAGCCGTCAAATCACGAGGCCCACCTTCTCTATGTTTGACCGAGGAAGCAGCCATCATTTCACTCCTCGTTGAATATCCATCCGCTGCTACCTCCACAAATAAATAAAAATCCGATTCTACCTCCTAGCATGGTTAATAATATTAGCCATGTCAATCACGACGTAGAAATATCATTCATTGATACAATAGGGTTGGATCTAAGGCTGTGATTTTTTTACTTTGTCTCTTTCTCTTTTTGTCTCATTTACTCATTTTACATAGGAGCACGTGTAGAGGATGGCTATTCCTTTCGATGGGACTTCTTCATGGGGTTTAAGACTAAGCAGCTCCGAATTATGCCCGCTGCCCACCACTCTGAATCGTGCCATCTATGATAGGGAGTACTCCCATTGCAACAATGAGGTCCACTAGGTGTAGCACGTCCTGTAAGAAGAGACTGTCACGCAAAACATACATCTTGTTGCCTTCTTCCTCATACGCTATGTACTACTGGTACGTACTACTAGTACTACTACTCGTTCTCCTATAAACCTTGCGCTTGGCATCTCCAAAATATTAACCTTGCGCTTGGCTCTTCGCCTCTTCGGGAAGTCGAGCAATAATGGTATTGCAGTATATATCATTCTGGCTATCTGAGACCGAATGAATTGCTGCACGTCCACCACATGGGCGAGGGTCGAGGGGCGAGGGAGAGTGCGGACTATTACGTTCGTTTCAATATGGACTACATACGGAGCAAAATGAGTGGATCTACACTCTAAAATACATCTATATACTAAAAGACATATATTAGTAGTTCATATTGAAATATACTAAAAGACATATATTTCAAACAATATGATAATCTCTCTAACCAAGGTAGGGACGAGGAGTAAACGGAGGGAGTAGTAAAATTTTCTCCTCGTCCTGCGAGCCACCGCGCGCGTGGGCAAGGGAGCGGGCGTAAGGCGTAGTAAGCCAGCTTCACCTCGTCCTGCGAGCCACCGCGCCCGTGGGCAGGGGAGACGGCGTACTAAGCAAGCTTCTCCTCGTTCTGCGAGTTGACGGGACACATCAAAAGTAATACGTATAGAGCATCTCCAGTGTATAGAGCCTTGCCTCTAAAGTAGGCCCCACATGGTTTGCCTCTTTTTTAACATAACGCGTCAAGTCACAATTTGTTTGTTCACCCGTGGTACACGATCCTCCATCAAGTGGACAACCAGTACACATGTCAAATTACCACGTGGGCTGCCTTTTCGTACAGAAATGAGCTCCATCGTGTACCGGCGCGGGTGTGGTTGGGAAAGATACGGGAGTATGTGCGCCGTGCATGCACCTCTTCTCTTCGTGCACGTCCCCCACCTACGTGGGCGTGTGTGAGAGAGATACAGACCTAGACATATGGCGTGTGCGTTCGTGAGTGTTTTTTGTTGGGTGTGTGTGTGATTTCGTGAATGTATTTGTGGGAATATGTGTCAATGATATCTCAAACAAAAATTTGACACATGCAATGTGTGTGAAATAGAGGCCTATATATATCATATATAGAGGGGGCGATCCACGAGAAGAGAGGGAGGGGTCATAGATATCGATAGAGTCAAAGAGAGGATCAAGTGGGTGGGTGCGAGATCGATGAAGAGAGCCATCGAAATTGTGTGTGTGCAAGTCAAAGATATAGGGCGACTGACCTACCGGAACGTCAGAGGGCACATGGCAAGTTTGTGTGTGGTAGGGAGACATGACTAGAGCGATCAATGTATCGATGTGTGTGTGGGGGGGAGGGGGCAGAGACCTAACTAGAGAGGTAGATTGACTTGTATATGTGTTGAGAAGGAGAGACCCAGCTATGTCTTGAGGGAGATCTGTCGACATCCATACATAAGTGAAGGACGGGAAATAGGTTGGGACAGAGAGAGAGAGAGAGGAGAGAGGGAGAGATAGAGGGAGGGAGGGAGAGGGGTAGAGTGCTGGATGGGTGATGGAGTTGCTTCTCGAAGATGGTGGGAGAGGCCTACTAGACAAACTGAGGGTAGAACTGCAATATTATCAATGAGAGTGGGGATGTGTTTCTGTGTGTGCGCGTGCGCAAGAGATGCGTCGGGACGCATGCATGGATGATGAAGGGGGACCATGTGTTTGGTAAGCAGACCTAACTAGATGGTAGACCAATTGTTGTTTGTCGGAGGAAGGGAGGGACTTAACTAATGAGGTAGATCGATCGACGCGTGGGGAAAATGAGTTATAATGACCTAGCTAGCTATATGTATAGCGGGAGATCGGTCGGTGTACATCCATTTGTTAGAGGCAAATAAGGCCCAGCGAGACGGATAGACAAAGAGAATGGAGCTAGGAGGTGGTGCGAGAGGCCTACTAGCTAGATAGGAGGAGGAGTGTGCGATTGTGAGACCGATGAAAAGAGGGGCGAGAGTTTACACGTGTATGGGACCATATGAGAGACACGAGCCATGGACACAAAAAGGAGGAGATGGAAGGTGCGTGTGTATATTGTAGGCAGACATCGCTGGAGAGGTTTATCGATCGGTGTGTGTCGGAAAGGAGTTGTGGAGACCATGGGAGAACGACCTAAAGAAAAAAAATGAATGTGCGCGATGGATAGAATGCTGAGGGGGGAGGGCGAGGAGGGCGTATGCATGCACGAGAGAAAGTTAGTGCTAGATACAAAGGTTAGAGGATTGTGTGGGTGCAAGAGACTAACAAAGATCATAATTCGATATGAAAGTGGATTCATATATTTGAATAGGAGATCATAGTGTTATAAACATATGCATGCATGAATATAGCGGTGATACGCGTGGTGTGGTTTTGGACATGTTATACCATAATGTGATAATGCGTGGTGTTTGCAACTCACAGCTAAATATCGAACAATCTAAACCATACTATACATCGAACAATCTCACATTTTATTTGAATTTGTGATAATGTGTGGCGTTTGCAACTCACAACTAAATATCAAACAGTCTAAACCATACTATATATCGAACAATCTCACATTTTATTTGAATTTGTGGTAATGTGTGGCGTTTGCAACTCACATCTAAATACTTGTAGGCGTAGGGGGCGGGGCACCATACATTATGTGATAAACACATTATACATATGAGACATGGTTTAGATTATGAAGATCTAGCTAGAGCTTGAAATGTACTGTGATTTCAAATCAACATAAAGTGGATTCAAAAAATCGAGTTCGAGTTCATATAGTACACATAGTTCATATCTAACTCGACAGTAATCATGTGGTGTGCTGTGAAGATAATACACAAACGATGGTTTAACTTGATAATAATGATGATTGTAGATCTTATTAAAATAGAGAAATGAATTCAAATGGTTTAACTTCACAACAATCATGATTGTAGATCTTATTCAAATAGAGAAACAAATTCAAATTTAGTTCATATTGAAGCGGTAGTATATACGTTTGGAATGCACTAAAACGTTCATTTGAGTAGCAGGTTGTATGCATTATACACGTAGCAAAATATTTTAATTGAACATAACATGAATTTAAAGTTTTGAATGGCATTTGTAGTGCGAATTGATTTGGTACATTACACGGGACTAGACTCCCTTGTGTGGTGCGAATTTATTTCTTTTTGTTTTTTCGTCGACCGAAGTGCGAATTGATTTGGTACAGTACACGTTAGGCTTGTCCGAAAATTTCAACCCGCGCCTTGTTACCCCGAAATATTTAAGATATATCTTTGTCTCGTTGTGCTCCGAAAACTCCCTCCATCTCAACCCGCGTCTTGCTATCCCAAAATTACAACGCGCGCGAAAACTCCCACCTCCCACGAAATCCCGACACGTGAAATGCCCGTGATACCCCTGAACCGAAAGAACCTCCTAGCTCAAATCGGTGGGGGTACTTTCTTAACTTACCCCACATTTTGGACAAGCGCATCCCTAAGCCATGGTTCCCCCCTTCCATCACATCCGCCCACCCATTCGTACACCGAGGCCGCGAAAACCCATGAAGCCCCACACCCTCCTCCGTCTGCCACCCAGCCGGAGCCTCTTCCCCGACGATGTCGTACACAACAACACCTCGACGTCCCTCATCCACCGTACCAGATGAGGATCCGTTATCGATCTCGTCATTCCACCGGTTCAGCCACCCAGTCCTCCACCTCCAAGGAGCTGCCCGACGTTCCCCTCGTCTTTCGCGCCACCTCCATTCCCACACCGTTGTCTTCACCTGCACCACTGGAAGAGCAGCATCATCACCATTTCCTCGGATGAAGCTGAGGCCTAATCAGCGCCACCAAAGAGGTTGTACACTAATCACCGCGTTTTCTTCTTGATTCGATCTCACCGTGCTAATGGCGCTCGGTCCCAAGCCGACATGGCATGGCTCCATCCACGGCGGCAGCGGCCACTTCCTCCACGGCGTCACACCCTCGGCAGCGACATCCACATCAGTAGGAGCTGCTACTGCTTTGGCTCTCGCTCGCGCTACTGCTCTACTCTTGCTCTCGGTCCCCTGCCTGGTCTGCTCTTGCTCGCGATGCTGCTCTCGCTCTTGCTCTTGCTTGCGCTGCTGCTCTACTCTTGTGCGCGCGTTGCTGCTGCTCTACTCTTGCACGCACTGCTGCTGCACGAGCAGCAGATCCTGCTCTCCCTCGAGCCCCTGCAGCTGCTACCCGAGATGTTGCTACACGACCAGCTGGCCCGGCTCTCGCACGCGCTGCTGCTCCGGGCGCTGCTGCTGCTGCTACTGCTTTTCTGCTACTAGTGCGTTCAGTTTCGACAGCAAAATACAGTTTCGATAGCAAAATTCAGTTTTGACAGTTAAATTCAGTTTCGATAGTTAAATTCAGTTTCGACAGTTAAGTTCGGAGATGAGCGGCTGATGTATTTTACATGTAGCACTTTGTGGTTATGTATTTTACGTCATCTATTGGAGGTGCTATTAGAATTCCACTCAGGTTAACATTGTCTCTCTTGTCCTCCTTCAGCCTCGTCGTCGTACAACTTACCGGAGCTGCTCCAACGATGAAACCCTCCATCATAGCGGAGCAGTACCCCGGGCTCCATCTCCAGACGCTAAGATCTTTTTCCCCTCCTCCGACAGCCAAATCAGCCGGAGCATCCTCACCAACCAACCCAATCACGCTGAGATCAACATGGCTTCGCCAAAGAGGTTGTACACTTGTTGCGTCGGTTTTTTACTCTACATGTTATATATATATTGTCCACTAGGCACATGTAGTAACGTGAAATACGATTAGTTTCTCCTACTATATGACAAGCAGTGAGGTACCAGGCAACTTAGCTATCCGTGATGGACTCTCTTGAACGCCATCATTATTTATCTCTGCGCGTTTGAGCTATGCATTTGTAGATGGGCCTGGGAGTTGAGCTAGTAGGGCAGTGGCCTGGGTCCAAAGTAGTAGAAGTAGCAAAGAAACATTTTTTGAGTGCAGGATTTTCCCTGCTCATGCCTGCCTACTAGAATCGCTAGTGCTTGGAAGGAAAACTAAAGGAAAAACATAGGAATTGGAAAGTTTATGGTACTACTATTCATGCATTTGGTTCAAAGGAATGGAGCAAAGGAAAACTTTCTCCTTGAAAGAAAAGCCGTAGGAATTTTAATATCCACTTGTCCTCCTTTTCAAATTCCTATTCATGAAGCACAAGACTAAGAGATAGTAGCATAATAGCATTATAACCGTACATTTTCTTGTGGTTTGACTTAATCTCACCATGCTTCTTTGCATCCTGTGATCTTCCAATTCTTGTGAACCAAACACCCAAATTGGCAGAAATCCTGTGTTTTTAAATTCTCTGTTTTGCACGTGCATTTCTATCCTATTACTGTGTATTTCCTACCCCGCGTTGTTAGAATCCTCCAATTCAAACGAGCCCTTACAGAATTACTTCACTTACAGATAGTTGTCAAAGAAAACCTTGTGTTGTTTGTCCCGCTCCTGCCGCGCCGTCGTCCACCCCAGCTTGGCTGCTCCAACGACAGAAGGGTCCAGCACAGGAGGGATCCGGCCTCCAGACTGTCTTTTGCCGCCTTAGATCTTCTTCCCCTCCGCCGGCAGCCACGATAACCGCATTACCATCATCAGCCGAGCAAATGACCTCGAGGACTACACGGGTCCGCAAGAGAGGTCGCACTCTTTCGTGACTGCTTGCGTTATGCATCGCTTAACATTACATGCTACTTTATCGTCCTGTTCACTAATTAGACTCTGAGTCAGCTCCAAACTAATGGTAAAACTTGAGTTTTTAAATGGTTGTGGGGTACATATCGGGCCCGCAATCAATAGTATCTATCTACTATCTGGTTAATCTCTGGTGTCTACTATGAGTTTCATGTTGGGTGGGAAACAAACAGTAAAGAAGCCATTATCTGTATTTTTTTAACTGAAGCCATTATCTGCCTGCTATCATTGGTCTTGGGTCTATCCATAGGTTGCTACCATCACTCTGGATTTATGCATGCACTCCTTACATAATCTTACTATGTTTTATTCCTATGCACGCCAGTTATTGTACACAATGGAACTGAACATGTAGAGCAAAAGAGACGAGCCTTGCGTGGCAATAAAATTTCATGCAGACGTCGCTCCATGGTGGGCGCAAAGGCAGCCCCCCTCCACCCATTTCGGATTGTAATCAAGAGGAAGATAACTGTTCTGAGGGGATTCAGAAGGAGAAGACACTCCTATTTACCCCCTGAGGTCTTCGCTCTAACTTGGCATGCTGATGTTGGTAATATCATGCATATGGTGCCTTGCATTGCTTACTTTATACATCAAATATGTCATCTGCTTAGTTTAGACATGCTTTGTGTGAATGCCATCTGTTTAGTTTCTTCATCGTATATGTGAATTATGCAACGCCATCTTGTTTAGCCAGGCATCATATATGTGAATTTTGCAATGCCATCCTGCTTAGCCAGTCATCTTATATGTGAATTATATCAGGCCATCCTTTTTTTCATTACGTATTACATTTGTCAACAATGTTAGTACATTCAACTACTCTTCGTGTGCATCAGCCATTTGACACGGTGATGGAAAATTCTGGAGTGAAAACAAGGTCTTCAGAGCAGACTATGATATCTGACGAAGCGCATATCTCGCTGGTTACGGATAGCTCCTCAGAGGAGGATTCAGAGACAGATGACCAGTCCTATTCCCCCCCCCCCGAGGTGTATGCTCTAACTTGGCAGGGTTATGTTGCTCATATCATGCGTATGGTGTCTTGGATTGCAATGTCATTTGATTAGTTTAGACATGGTTTGTGTGAATGCCACCTGTTTAGTGTCTAATTACCATATATGTGAATTATGCAATGCCATCTTGTTGCAAGACATTATATATGTGAATTATGCAATGCTATCTTGTTGCAAGGCATTATATATGTGAATTATGCAACGCCATGCTGTTTAGCCAATCATCATATATGTGAATTATATCATGCTATCCTTTTTTGTATTACGTGTTCCATTTGTTGACAACGTTTGTATATTCAACTACTCTTCCTCTGCATCAGCCATTTGAAGCGGTGATGGAAGTATCTAGAGTGAAAACAAGGTATTCAGAGCAGACAATGCTACCTGCTGAAGCAGACACCTTGCTGGTTATAGATAGCTCCTCAGAGGAGGATTCGGAGATTGATGACCAGTCCTATTTCCCACCTGAGGTCTATGCTCAAACTTGGCAGGGTTATACTACTCATGTCATGCATTGCTTAGTTTTTACATCATATATGCGATTGCCATCTGCTTACTTGCTTACTATATAAATCATATATTTGAATTATATCATGCCATCATGTTTACATAGACAGCATCTATCTGAATTATGGCATACCAACCCATTTAATAAAGACATCATATAGTTAAATCATCTCATCATGTTTAGTGTTTACAGTCATCATATTTTGAATTATGTCATTCTATCCATGAATTATATCATGCTATCATGTTTCCATAGGCGGCATGTATGTGAATTATGGCATGCCAACATATTTAATAAACACATTATATAGTTATATCATGTCATCCTGTTTACATAGTCATCATATTTTGAACTATGTCTTTCCATCTTTTTTAGTTAGCCATCATACATATGAAATTGTGTCATGCTATCCTATTTAGTTAGCCATCATATATGTGAAATTGTGTCATGCTATCCTGTTTGGTTAGACAACATAAATGTGAATTATTTCATGCCCTCTTTTATTCCCCACTATCCATTGCACCTGTCTATCATACAATGTCTATACATTCAATTACTTGTCTTGTTTATCAGCCATTTGAATTGGAGAGGGTGATGGCAGTATCTAAGGGAGTAACAACACAGTCTTCAGAAAAGATAGTGCTACCGGTTGATGCAGATAGAACCACGGTTGTACTTACCCAAGAACCGGCCCCACCACACATAACCCAGACTCTCGCAGATTGTACCCCTACCCACTTGGACAGAGAACCAGCTACACCCCTTCTAACCCCAACCCCAACAGATAGTAACCCAGTTCTAGTTGACACAGCACTGTGTCCACCACAGAGCACCCAAACACGAGCAGTTAGTAAGGGAACTGCAGTGCCCAAAGCACGAGGACCGCCACTCCGAATCCCAACTCAACGCTTAAAGCAGAAGAAGAATTGTTCCCAGGTCAGGTTCTATAGATATGGTTCATACTCCTTTGCTCTTGCATCACTATATTTACTCATACCAACTATTTTCAAATTTGAAGGATGGAATTGAAACTCCAATGGCGCAACAGGTATGTTTTAAACCTGTTTCTTTAACTGGTTTTCTGTTGTAACTTGCTCTATGTTGATTTCAGTTTCAATTGAATAAACAGTTATGTTCTCATGTCATGCACATTACAAGTGTTGTTATTGCTCTGTAGTTTCCCGCACTTATATTCTGTCTATTCTGCTTTGTCTTGAACAAATATTATTTGAACTGTGTCTCTATCTTGATTTGGCAACAAAAACTAGAATGATATAGACCATAAAGTGACCATGGTACATAGATATATGTTTGTTTCATGCTGTTATCCTGTCCACTTTACTACTGAACTGATTTACCAAAATGAGTTTCATATACAACATGGTAAACTTGTGATGTGTCTGCTTGTTTCTCTTTTAGAATGCGGACAAAATATTGGAGAACAGTACCCCGTTATGCAATGGTAAAGAAAGTATTGCAGATAAGGTTCAACATAGTGAGACATCCCTGTTGGTCTCCAAGAAAGCTGATAAAAACTATCTTGGTGACAGTGAGACAACCAAAAGTCCTGTCTTATGTAGTGTTCGAGTTACTGGCCACTACTGCTGGCACAAGCTCTTCGAACTCGCTGTCTGAATCAGTTCATCTTCATGAGTCTCAACTTCAAGTTGAAAGACATCGATCAGATGTGCTGCGACAGGAAGCTGAAGGACTGAGGAAGTCCCTGCAGAATTCAGATGCATACTTTCTGGTGCAACAGCAAGCTCTGGAGGATATAAGCGCCAAACAAGAGAAAGTCAATAAGCTTGCTAAGCATCTTGCCAGCATTATGGGTACCCAGGATATTGTTTCTTGAGCTCTTCTGAAGTGGTTTCAGTTCTGGACTTGTTTTGCTGCGGCGTTTATTTGCACTGGTCGCCAACTTTGACAACCAGTGTATATGATATGCTGCTTTGTTCCCTATATTTGCACTGGTGGCGAACTTTGATGCCCAGTGGATGTAATATGTGTAATAGCTGTGATAGCCTAGCGTAAGTTGCTTGCTTATTTATTTCCTCGTTGTCTTTTTTTTTGAATGCTTGTAGTCAGTGCAGTTCTTTTTCCGCGGTTTGCTAGTGGCCGCAATAACCTATTTTTTAAAACTAGGCCACAATAACCATGGGCTACCTATTTACTGTAGTTACCATGTGCCTCCTACGGGCCGTAGAAACATTGGGCCTTCTAAGGGCCGTAGAAACAATGGGCCTTCTACTGGCCGTAGAATCAATGGGCCTTCTACGGGCCGTAGCATCAATGGGCCTTCTACGGGCCGTATGATTGATCGGCCAAACATGGGCCAATAACAGACCGCATTATGGGCCGTAAACGGGCTAGAGTTGTAATCATCCGCTCATAGGCCGACCATAATGGGCCGTCATTAATCGGTCGTATTTGATGACGCTATGAAAACGGCCCAACGGATTAACGGGCCGATTGCAACCACGGGCTGAATTTTGCCCACAAGCAGAAAAGGCCAGTAATGGGCCGTAAGTAACCGAATGCTGGAAATGAGCCCAAGAATAAATGGGCCCTGAGAAGGCGGAAAGATAACACACATTGGAAATGGCCCAATGGAATAATGGGCCGTTAATGGGTATAAAGCGGTACAATATTCATTACGGGCCAGATTCACCATGGGCCGTTAATGGGCCAAGAGTTACAAAGGGCCTCATATGGGCCGAAAGACATCATGGCCATACATGGGCCGGAAGTTACAACGGGCTGGAATCATGTTGGACGGCCCAGATGAAGCTACTGGGCTTAATCCTGATAGGCCATAACGGGTCGTGAGTTAGCGGGCCGTAAATGGCTATATACTAGCAGGGCGTTAACAGGCTTTCCGTGGCCCAGCCCGTTACCTTTTGACCAAGTCAAACGGGGCGGCCTTTTCACCGGAATGGGCCTCTGTTGGGCCGTGCCACGTGTCGATGTATCATAGGCGCCTCCTGTCCAATGAGTGGATGACATCTGTCCCAACGGTGAGCTAACACGTGTTTCCTCCGGCCAATGAAAATTTTACACGTGGAAAATCCCCATTGGTACGGGCTGTTAACGGGTTATCGGATCCAAAACCGGACCCGATAGCTTAACAGCGACCCATTACGGTGGATGCCACGTGTCGGTTACCCTTGGCGAAAACACTTCCATGACGCGCTATTTATCGTCATGGAAGTGGACACTTCCGTGATGATAATTTTGGTAATGTCATGGAACACTTCTACGACAGCACAGTTATGACTATCTTGATTCTGTCATAAAATCGTCATGGATGTACATGCATGACAGAAAACGTGACCTACTGTGACAAACATGTATCATCACGGAAGTGTATTTTTTTGTAGTGTACCCTCGTAGACCGAAAGCTGATGCGTTTGACAACGCGGTTGATGTAGTCGAACTTCTTCTCGTTCAGACCGATCAAGTACCGAACGTACTGCACCTCCGAGTTCTGCACACGTTCAGCTCTATGACGTCCCTCGAACTCTTGATCCAGCAAAGTGTCGAGGAAGTAGTGAAGGAAATATGCCCTAGAGGCAATAATAAAGTTGTTATTTATATTTCCTTATATCATGATAAATGTTTATTATTCATGCTAGAATTGTATTTACCGGAAACTTAGTACATGTGTGAATACATAGACAAACAGAGTGTCACTAGTATGCCTCTACTTGACTAGCTCGTTAATCAAAGATGGTTAAGTTTCCTAACCATAGACATGAGTTGTCATTTGATTAACAGGATCACATCATTACAGAATGATGTGTTTGACATGACCCATCCGTTAGGTTAGCACGATGATCGTTTAGTTTGTTGCTATTGCTTTCTTCATGACTTATACATGTTCCTATGACTATGAGATTATGCAACTCCCGAATACCGGAGGAACACTTAGTGTGCTATCAAACGTCACAACGTAACTGGGTGATTATAAAGATGCTCTACAGGTGTCTCCAATGGTGTTTGTTGAGTTGGCATAGATCGAGATTAGGATTTGTCACTCCGATTGTCGGAGAGGTATCTCTGGGCCCTCTCGGTAATGCACATCACTATAAGCCTTGCAATCAATGTGACTAATGAGTTAGTTGCGGGATGATGCATTACGGAATGAGTAAAGAGACTTGCCGGTAACGAGATTGAACTAGGTATTGAGATACCGACGATCGAATCTCGGGCAAGTAACATACCGATGACAAAGGGAACAACGTATGTTGTTATGTGGTTTGACCGATAAAGATCTTCGTAGAATATGTAGGAGCCAATATGAGCATCCAGGTTCCGCTATGGTTATTGACCGGAGATGAGTCTCGGTCATGTCTACATAGTTCTCGAACCCGTAGGGTCCGCACGCTTAACATTCGATGACGATCGGTATTATGAGTTTATGTGTTTTGATGTACCGAAGGTTGTTCGGAGTCCCGGATGTGATCACGGACATGACGAGGAGTCTCAAAATGGTCGAGACATAAAGATTGATATATTGGGAGGCTATGTTTGGACACCGGAATGGTTCCGGATGAGTTCAGGCATTTTCCGGAGTACCGGGAGGTTACCGGAACCCCCGGGGAGTCAATGGGCCTTATTGGGCCTTAGTGGAAGAGAGGAGGAGGCGGCCAGGTGGAGGAAGCCCCCCCCACCAAGCCCAATCCGAATTGGGTTGGGGGGCGGCCCCCCTTTCCTTCTCTCCTTCTCCCTCTTCCTTCTTCTCCTACTCCAACTAGGGAAGGGGGGGAACCTACTTCTACTAGGAGTAGGATTCCCCCTTGGGGCGCGCCATAGAGAGGGCCGACCCTCCCCGCCTCCACTCCTTTATATACGGGGGAGGGGGCACCCCATAGACACACAAGTTGACAGTTGTCTTAGCCGTGTGCGGTGCCCCCCTCCACAGATTTCCACCTCGGTCATATCATTGTAGTGCCTAGGCAAAGCCCTGCGTCGGTAACTTCATCATCACCGTCATCACGCCGTCGTGCTGACGAAACTCTCCCTCGGCCTCAGCTGGATCAAGAGTACGAGGGACGTCACCTAGCTAAACATGTGCAGATCACGGAGGTGCCGTGCATTCGGTACTTGATCGGTTGGATCGCGAAGGCGTTCGACTACATCAACTGCGTTACTTAACGCTTCCGCTTTCGGTCTACGAGGGTACGTGGACTCACTCTCCCGCTCGTTGCTATGCATCACCTAGATGGATCTTGCGTGTGTGTAGGAAATTTTTGAAATTACTGCGTTCCCCAACAGTGGCATTCGAGCCAGGTCTATGCGTAGATGTTATATGCACGAGTAGAACATAAAGTGTTGTGGGCGATAATAGTCATACTGCTTACCAGCAAGTCATACTTTGATTCGGCGGTATTGTTGGATGAAGCGGCTCAGACCGACATTACGCGTGCGCTTACGCGAGACTGGTTCTACCGACGTGCTTCGCACACAGGTGGCTAGTGGGTGTCTGTTTCTCCAACTTTAGTTGAATCGAGTGTGATTACGCCCGGTTCTTGATGAAGGTTAAAACAACACACTTGACGAAAAATTGTTTTGGTTTTTGATGCGTAGGTAAGAACGGTTCTTGCTAAACCCGTAGCATCCACGTAAAATTTTGAACAACAAGTAGAGGACGTCTAACTTGTTTTTGCAGGGTATGTTGTGATGTGATATGGTCAAGACGTGATGATATATAAATTTTTGTATGAGATGATCATGTTTTGTAAAAGTTATCGGCAACTGGAAAGATCCTTATGGTTGTCGCTTTATTGTATGAAATGCAATCGCCATGTAATTGCTTTACTTTATCACTAAGCGGTAGCGATAGTCGTGATAGCAATAGTTGGCGAGACGACAACGATGCTTCGATGGAGATCAAGGTGTCAAGCCAGTGACGATGGTGATCATGACAGTGCTTTGGAGATGGAGATCGAAGGCACAAGATGATGATGGCCATATCATATCACTTATATTGATTGCATGTGATGTTTATCCTTTATGCATCTTATTTTGCTTAGTTCGACGGTAGCATTATAAGGTGATCTCTCACTAAATTTCAAGGTATAAGTGTTCTCCCTGAGTATGCACCGTTGCGACAGTTCGTCGTACCGAGACACCACGTGATGATCGGATGTGATAAGCTCTACGTTCACATACAACGGGTGCAAGCCAATTTTGCACACGCAGAATACTCAGGTTAAACTTGACGAGCCTAGCATATATGGCCTCGGAACACTGGGACCGAAAGGTCGAGCGTGAATCATATAGTAGATATGATCAACATAGTGACGTTGACCATTGAAAACTACTCCATCTCACGTGATGATCGGACATGGTTTAGTTGATTTGGATCACGTGATCACTTAGATGATTAGAGGGATGTCTATCTAAGTGGGAGTTCTTAAGTAATATGATTAATTGAACTTTAATTTATCATGAACTTAGTACCTGATAGTATTTTGCATGTCTATGTTGTTGTAGATCAATGGCCCGTGCTACTGTTCCTTTGAATTTTAATGCATTCCTAGAGAAAGCTAAGTTGAAAGATGATGGTAGCAACTACACGGAGTGGGTCCGTAACTTGAGGATTATCCTCATTGCTGCACAGAAGAATTACGTCCTGGAAGCACCGCTAGGTGCAAGACCCGCTGCAGGAGCAACGCCGGACGTTGTGAACGCCTGGCAGAGCAAGGCTGATGACTACTCAGTAGTTTAGTGTACCATGCTTTACGGCTTAGAATCGGGACTTCAACAACGTTTTGAACGTCATGGAGCATATGAGATGTTCCAGGAGTTGAAGTTAATATTTCAAGCAAATGCCCAGATTGAGAGATATGAAGTCTCCAATAAGTTCTACAGCTGTAAAATGGAGGAGAATAGTTCTGTCAGTGAACTTATACTCAAAATGTCTGGGTATCATAATCACTTGACTCAGCTGGGAGTTAATCTTCCAGTTGATAGTGTCATTGACAGAGTTCTTCAATCACTGCCACCAATCTTCCAAGAAACTTAACCATCTTTAATTAACGAGCTAGTCTAGTGGAGGCTTACTAGGGACACGGTGTTTTGTCTATGTATCCACACATGTATCAAGTTCCCGGTTAATACAATTCTAGCATGAATAATAAACATTTATCATGATATAAGGAAATATAAAACAACAACTTTATTATTGCCTCTAGGGCATATTTCCTTCACAGGGGTGGCGCCCCCCCCCCCATGGCATGTGGCTGAATTGGAGAAGGAAAAGGGGGAGGGGGTTCGGCCCCCCTTCCTTTCTCTCTTCCCCCTTCCCTTTCTTCTCCGCTGAAAAAAGGAAAGGCGCCAAAATCCTACTTGGGGCGCCCCCTGGCTGGCTCTCCTCCCCTCCCACCTATATATATATATATGTGGGGAGGGGGCGCCTAGGACACACAACATCAATTGTTAGCCGTGTGCGGCGCCCCCCTCCACAGTTTACACCCCCGGTCATATTTTCGCGGTGCTTAGGCGAAGCCCTGCGAGGATCACTTCACCATCACCGTCACCACGCCGTCGTGCTGACCGAACTCATCTACTACCTCGACACCTTGCTGGATCAAGAAGGCGAGGAACGTCACCGAGCTGAACGTGTGCAGAACTCGGAGGTGTCGTACGTTCGGTGCTTGATCGGTCGAAGCTAGAAGAAGTTCGACTACATCAACTGTGTTGTCAAACTCTTCCTCTTTCAGTCTACGAGGGTACGCAGACACACTCTGCCCCTCGTTGATATGCATCTCCATGGATAGATCATTGCGTGTGCGTAGAAATTTTTTGTTTTCCATGCAACGTTTCCCAACAGTTTGCACCCTTTTTGATTTATTTTACATACTTTCCTTTAATGCAATCAATGCATTGTTCTAAGTCTGAGAACTCTAATGGAGGAAGATTTTCACTTTTAACTAGTCTTTCTATTCTCCCCTTCGAAATATGGCCCAAGCGACAGTGCCATAATTTCGATGAGTCATGAGTTCTCTTTCTTTTCTGTTGTTCTTTATCCAATGCGAGAACATGCTTATTCACATTACACATAGAATTCACTTTTTCACGCAGTGATAATAAATATAGCTCACTGTGAAGTAAAGCATCACACACATAAGCATTATTAAACCATATGGCACACTTGCCATGTCCATAATAACATTCATAATGATCTTTGTCCAAACATGAAACACTAATCAAGTTTCTGTGACATGAAGGAACATATAAAACATCTATAAGTAGAAGCGTCAATCCATCAGCTAACTCCAAGGAGATGTCGTTGATAGCTTCAATTTCTGCTTGAACTCCATTTGCAACCTCAATGCATCTTTCGCTTCTTTGCATAGTCCACGTCGAATTGAATCGCTGTAATGAATTTGAAACATGAACGGTTGCACCTGAGTCAATCCACCAAGTAGATTTCGAAAACTGTGTATACAAGGATTCATTTACAAAGGAAACAATGTTGTTACCTCTCTTTGCCATTATTGACTTCAGCAAAGCAGGGCAATCTTTCTTGTAGTGCCAAGTCTGGTTACAATGGAGACATGTGTCTTTGTCCACTGGAAAAGACTTTTGCTGATGCTGATGGTGCGTGGGAGCTTTTCCATATGGCTTTGAAGGAGAACCTTTGCCACTTTGATTGTAGTTCTTTTTCTTATTATCCTTCACATAGTTCAGAGAACCACCATATGAGGTTTTAAGTCTTTCCTCTTCTTGCACACACATGGCTATAGTCTTTTCAATGTTCCATTTTCCAGGCGACATGTTGTAGTTGACAACAAAAGTGTCAAACTCTTTTGGCAGTGAAGCCATGACCAGGTGAACAAGGAGTGCAGGCTTGAGCTTCAAATCCCCGTCCATGGGTTTAAGCTTAGTTGCCATGTTGCTCATCCTGAGGATGTGCTCTCTTATGCCAAGTCCATCGCATGTGTACTTTTCTATCACCAGCTACTTTAGCAACTCGGTAGCATATATCTTTGAAGAACCAGTGAACTGGCTCTTTATCTTTTCAAGAAACTCCCCTACAGAAGTACACTCTGCAATTGAGCCCACAATAGCGTTCTCAATTGTGTTCTTTATGAAAGCCATGAACTTTTTATTGGCGTTGAGCCACTTTTAGTTTTTGAGGGAATATGACATCTGCACTGGAGCATGATCCCTTTTCTTTTTCTCCCAAGCAGCATCATCATCTTTTGCACCTCTGATTGGCTCTGTTGGTTTGACCGGCTGTGGAGTGTCCACAACCCAGTCCACCTCAGCACAGACAAAAGCCAAGTCAACTTTCTTTCTCCATTCAGTGTAGTTATCACCTATGAGGGTTGGAACATCCTTGAGGCAACTCATCAAGTGGTACCCTCCTGAAACCACAATGAAGTGAGATCATAATAACAATTGCATGAATTAATCCAACGTTGGTCAAAATTAAAACATACAACTGTTTGTGCAATCAAATCTATATCACCGTCGGGCAAAAGTAGAAATAAATGCACCTTTTATAACAATAACGTTATTAACAACGTTGGTCATAAAATAAATAGGATCATAATTGTTTCAATAATTAGTTTAACATGCTTTTGAAATTTAATTCTCATTTTAATTTTATTTACTTTTAAGAGAGCACTTTTATTTATTTGTAGCTGAAAAGCATGAATAAAAATTCATGAACTTTATACTTTTCAGAAGCATTTCTTTTATTTTTCTGTTCTCTAAACAAAATTTCGTTGGATAATTTTGAAAAGGGAAAAAACTAGATGAAGTTTGCCCCAAAACTGGACAAAAATAAAATAAAAAAGGTAGCTGACCCAGCCTCGGCCTAGCGCGCGAGGCCCGCAGCGGAAGAAAATGGCCCACAACCTGCTCTCCGCTGTGTCGCGCAAGCAGGCCTTGCCTCGGCCTGGTCTGCCGGCCTCAGCCCAGCGCGCCTCCACTTTTGGCCCAGCGGCCCGCGACCGCACTAGGGTTGGCAGTGTGGCCGTCGGATTCCATCCGACGGTCTAGCGGGCCGATCGCTGGATTAGAACCAGCCCCAGGTCTCCTCCCGACCAGAAACCCTAGCCCCACTCTCTGCTCTCCTCGTCCCTCTTCGCTCAGTCCCACGGACGGCGGAAAAGAGAGGCTACGCCCCGGCCGCCGGCGATGCTCTGTCAAGCTGTCGGCGACGGCGTCGAGTGCCACCGCGCCGCGCGAGCCTCCTTCCCTTTCCCCTTCTTTCTCCTATCCACCACCGCCTTCTGTTAGAGAAAGCCACGAGCAGAGCCCTCCTCTACTCCCCTTTGCGCCCGACGGCGTTGTTGCGATGCGGGCGCGCCCTCCTTGTCCCCCTTGCTGGCGTGCGCGGGCTCCCGAAGGAGAGCGCGCCGCTGTCAAGCGGGGCAGCGGCGGTGCCCTTTGCCCCTTTGGGGTTTGTTCTTCTTCCCGACGCCTTGGCTTGCCGATGCGCGTCGAGATCGAGAGGAACAGTGCGGCCTCGGCGGTGGCGCAACTTTTCCGGCGAGCTCGAGGCCCTCTGCCCGTGATGTTTACTTTGCCCTGTGATTAGGGTTCTTTGGGAGGGGAAAAGTTCTGTCATTTCTTTACTACCCGAAACATCTAAGCCTAGAACAACTCTGACACCATTGATAGGTTCTTTGGATCGGGTAGGCTAGATTAGATCGGTAGTATACCTTCTCCTTGGCTCGATGAGCTCGAGCTGGTGGCCATGGTGGAGGGCGAGGTGATGACGGTGAGTGGGCAGTGGCGGCAAAGCTTCCCGTCACTGCTGGGCTAACCTAGATCGGTAGGTTTTGTCAGTGGGGTTGGCGGCTGCACGACCAACCTCGTAGTGAGTGCCCCGGCCCTCACCTCTTTATATAGCCCAGCGTGACAGGGGCCCGTCAACCATACTGGGTTGGGCGCCCCCGATCAGGGCACGGATTTAAGGGCCCGGTGGGCCGTTGGACCCACACGGGAGGAGATCAACCTAACAAAGGGTGCTATCCAGATAATACTATCATACGTATCATACGCTCCGAACTACCCCCTTCGTCCGAAAATATTTGTCGGGAAAATAAATATATCTAGACGTGTTTTAGTTCTAAATACATCAATTTTTATCCATTTCTGCGACTAGTCTTCCACACGAAGGAAGTATTTGTCTAGTCTGTGGCAAGCGTTACGAAACGGACGGCTCGACGTCGCGCGCATAGAATCCGGCTTGGTCCCTGACGTGGATCCGTGCTGTTCCCGTGCGCCAACCAACAACCCGGCTTCATCTCAGGCCCCATTATCCCGTCTCCAATCGTCTCATCTCATCACAGGCCCCACCCCAACAGTACCACCACCCACAGCTTCACCGCTGCCCATTCTCCACGTCCGTCCGACACTCCCGGCGACCCATATTTATAGCCACCCCGGGGTGGAAGGGGTCGGATCAGAGCACCGTTGAGCTAACAGCTGAACAGCACAGAGAAAGGATCACACGCCCAGCTCGTGGTGATCAAGCTGCCAGCCAAGAGATCGCAAGTCCAAAACACACAGACAATGGTTGTGGAAGAGGCGATGGATGGCGACATGAGCTTGTCGAACATGGTGCTGAGCTTCCTGGAGGAGGGGGAGACGGAGAGATGGCCGGAGAACGACGACAACGACGACGAGGAGGAGGAGGGATCCAGCGGCGGCGGTTCCGCCGAGAGCAAGGCCTTCTGGCGCGCCCAGCACTCCCAGCTTCACGTGAGTTTTCCTCCTCCGTTCGGTAGCCAAATCGTCTGATCGCACGAGAGTCCTGACGGGAGCGACGCCATGTCTGTTTGCAGGAGGCCTTGGGCAAGACCAGCACGGCCGAGAGCAGGATCCGGGCGGTGACGGAGAAGGCCGTGGAGAAGATGCGCGCCCCCGCGGGGGCCGTCTGCTCCTGCGCGCGGCGCGCGGCCGCCGGCGACTGCCGGAGCTGCATGCTGCGGCACGTGGTGGAGCGGCTCCGCGACGCCGGGTACAACGGCGCCGTCTGCAGGTCCAAGTGGGCACGGTCCCTCGATATCCCCTCAGGTAATTGGTTGCTTTCGAGACACAGTGGTTGGGTTCCTCCTAAGCTAATCTTCAGACGGCGTAATAATAATTAACTTAATGAAAGAGCTGGCAGTTCCAGCAGAAAAGCGCATGCACGGTTGGCATGGACCGTGTGGTCTAGGACGTCTGACCCGTCGTGCCGATTCGAGGGATCTGTTTTTGATCCTTCTGATGAAGTGTTCTTCGTTTTGTTGTGCTGTTTAGAGTTGATGAGATACCAGAAGCATATTCGCCTACTAACCAGAGTAGAACTTCTCATTAGAAGTGGGTAAGAAAAACTAGTAACAACTTGTCATATTCGCCTACTAACCATAACCATAGTAGAACTTTAAATTAAAAGTGTGTGGGAAAAGGAAGTAGTAGCTTGTCAATTCTATAAAGAGGTAATATCACAGGTGGTGCTTAAACTTGCCACCGATGTTCACTTTAGTGCCTGAAGTTGAAAAATACACCGAACTGGTTTCAAAACTTGGCACGAGCGTGCAAATACGGTGCTAATCTCATTAGTAGACGTTTTTACGCTGACGTGGCACCGTAGTTCGCTTAGCATGCACAGACAACCTCGCCCTAGCAAACTGGAACTACTGGCCAGTACGCCATACGTTTTCTCGTGCATGTTAATGAAAACAGATCTTTTTTTAGAATAATGAAAACATTTCCTATTTTGTTAGATAAAGAAACACGTTCGCGGGTTTTAATGGCCTGCTGCAGTGCAGCCCAGTTTGCGCATGTTAGTTTGATTTAGAAATTTGTAAAAAATAATTGTAAATTATAATCACAGTAATAAAAATACATTTCAAATTTTTGTGCTTCAAATTTTTTATAAATACATATAAATTAAATAACTAAAATGTTCATGTAATTTAAAAAAATAGTCAGCAATTTACCTGTGATTTATAGTTAAAGCTTTTCGTAAATAAATTTTCTAAATTGTTCAGTATATGAAAAAATAATTATAAAAAACTTAATTTTTTGAGTAAATTCCAAAAGATTATGCATGCTTGGCTTATGCTTAAATGAAAAAAAATGTTATAGGTAGATTTTTTTTATTAATATTCACATGTGTATAAATTTCTTTTTTTGCGAGAAACATGTGTATAACTTTCATCGTGTCATATATTCAAAAAAATTTATAATTAAAATATAGTCAGTAGTGAATATTTTTCATAAACTGAAATTTTAATTTTGGATATTTATGAACATTTTACATTGTTGAAAAATTCTTAAATAATATGAATTGTAAAAATGTACATGTAACTATTAAAAGGTTTATGTAGTTAAAATAATATTCATGAATTGTAGTATAGAAAATATTTATATAATTCTAAATTGTACAGCCATTTTTATAATCAGAAATACCATTTTATTTATATGATACGTTTAAAACAAATATGTGAATATTTTTATTACTGTGATTATAATTTAGAAACTTTTTTACAAATTTCTAAATGAAACTAAGATGCGCAAACTGGGCTGCACTGCTGAGCCGATTAAAACCCACGTACGTGTCTCTTCTTTCTTATCTAAAAAAATAGGAAATGTTTTCATTATTCTAAGAAAAAGGATCTGTTTTCATTAACAGGAACGAGAAAATGTATGGCATACTGGTTCTTTCCTAGGGCGAGGTTGTCTGTGCATGCTAATCGAACTACGGTGCTACATCAGCGTAAAAACACGTCTATTAATAGGATTAGCACTGTATTTGCACGCTCGTGCCAAGTTTTAAAACCAGTTCGGTGTATTTTTCAACTTCAGGCACTAAAGTGAAAATCGGTGACAAGTTTAAGCACCACCTGTGATATTACCTCTTCTATAAAATGTCACATGCATGCCTCACATGGACCTGGTCATCCTACGCCTAAAGAAACGGACGCTTCCAAGTAAATTAATGTCAGGCACCCGTCACCGTCTCCATTATTTCCTGACCGCCCGTGACATGAACTTGCATTGCAACTAGCCCGACCAGACCAGTCGACCAGATGTTATTACCCCACGTTTAATGGCTGCCTCAAAACACTTCCAAAACCGCACGACAAAATGACACATGCCAAACCGAAAACCGCACGTCCTCTGCTAAGCAAAAAGTTTGGTGTCGATCGAAGCTGACGTTTTCCTTCCTGGTCGATCTGTGACGTGCAGGCGAGCACAGCTACGTGGACGTGGTGCTGCAGACGCGGAGCGGTAAGGCGGCGCGGGTGGTGGTGGAGCCGAGCTTCCGCGCCGAGTTCGAGGTGGCGCGCGCCGGCGCCGGCTACCGCGCGCTGGTGGCCGCGCTCCCGGAGGCGTTCGTCGGCCGCGCCGACAGGCTGCGCGCCGTCGTCAAGGCCATGTGCGCCGCCGCCAAGCAGTGCATGAAGGAGAACAACATGCACCTGGGGCCCTGGAGGAAGCACAAGTACATGCAGTCCAAGTGGCTCGGCACGTCCGAGCGGGAGGCACCGGCGGCAATCGACACCGTGGCCGCCGGCTCGCCGTCGCCGGAGAAGCAGCCCAAGTTCAGGGCGTCCATGCTGAGCTTCGACTTCGGCCGGGCCCCGGTGGTGGTTGCGTGATGCGTGCATGGCAGACAGACAACAAGAGAAATATGATGCCATGGTGTCACTGTCACGTGTATGCCGTATGCCATGCCGGGCGCTCTAGTAGGCTAGTAGCACTTGTTAGTAGAGTGTGTAACGGGGATTGTAGGTTGTGCGTAGTCAGGATCTGTAATTTCTTGAATCTGCTCTTGAAGAAGAGAAATCCGTTGATGGGGACAAGAGAAAAGTTATCCAGTTTTCACAAATCACGGGCTAATTTTCATCCCTTAAATTTAGAACCAAACAAACCAGGCAACTAGGGCAGAGCACATCCCCTCAACCTCTACCTTCCGCTCCGGCAGATGGTGACAGGGAGGCAGCTCCAGCCAGTAGATCGGTTAGGGTTAGGTCTTCGCGGAGGCGGCACTCGGCGGATGACGGAGCATCGTGTCGAAATGGTCTTCCTGCCTCCGATCCACCTCGAAGTCGTCCATCGGGACAAAGACGACCGAGCTCCGACATAGATCCATGTCATTACCTCATGATGGTCGAAGTTAGGGTTACTTGTCGTGTGTCTGCGCGAGTGAG
Organism: Triticum aestivum; assembly: GCF_018294505.1. Classification (NCBI taxonomy): domain Eukaryota; kingdom Viridiplantae; phylum Streptophyta; class Magnoliopsida; order Poales; family Poaceae; genus Triticum; species Triticum aestivum. The sequence goes on along the minus strand of NC_057802.1, from coordinate 380,180,734 downwards.
ATCTAGTAGTGTTAATTAGGTACTGCAGATTGATTCAAGGGTTCAAAGGTGGCAACAACGGCTTCGGGGCGCCTGTCTTCAAGGGCACATGCTCGAAGACTTCCAGTTGTCATCAACAAGGTTAAGCCAGCTCCGGTACGGCAACAACGAAAACGACATGTCATTAGCTCATCATAGTGGTGACGGTAGTGGTCAGGGAACTCGATGTAATTTTTATTATCTTTGGGGTGTATTCATACTTCTGCTAAACCTTTATAAAAGATTTGAGTCATTTTCACAAAAAGAACACGTCGTTCATGACAAACTTAACTACAAATAGAAAGATAGAAAGCTATTTTTAGATAGAAAGACATCAAGTTAACTACAAGAAAATCATGATTAAAGAAAAGACTGGAATCGTAACCAGCGAGTATCACACCCATTTTAGTGAAGATTTCGTTGTTAAACTTGACATCTTACACTCTCATATAACTCATCAAACCATACAAGTTTAGTCCCTCGTCTTAGCATACCCAGTATAACTGCTGACTCTACGTGGTTTTGACTAGTCTACGCTGTCGTGGCAAAGGAGACCGTTAAGTTGTTGCATACGCTCTCTCCCCCCTCTCACTCCAGCTCATTCACACATTCCCCATCTTCCCCCGAACCCTATTTCTTGTGGTGGTGGCTCAATGTCGACACCGATGGTGGGGTTTGGGGGGGGGGGGAGGGGGGTAGGAGTGGGCACGACGGCTCGCCGGACTCGTGTCTGTTGTAGGCAAGAGAGAGGACATGCATAGGGATGCGACATCTGCTGGGTGGGCCGGCGGCGGTGGAAGATGTTATTTGAACTTGAGGTCGATTTTAGCTCTGATATTTCAATTTGAGATCGATTAGGTTGTTGGAAGCATTGTACCATATGTTTATCGGAAATACTAACGCCCACACGTGTGGGTGTTTGCATCTCGCCCACACGCGTAGATCCACGTCCGTTTGTGGTTGCACGAATCTTGGCATGTTTGTGGTGCCACGTAGGACTGGGCTGGTGTGTGGGCATTCATCCGGTCGCCCACACGTCCATTTTCATCACATGGAGGGACCGGTGTGTGGGCGTTTAGCAGTTCGCTCACACGTCAGTTTTCACTCACGCACAGGGGCTGGTGTGTGGGCATTTATCAGTTCGCCCACAAGCCCGTCTTCTCTCCCACACCCAAAGCTGCCAGTTACCATATGTTTTGCAGGGTACATGGCAACTGCCCTAGTGTGCTTGTAAGCAGATGGCAACTCTCTTTTTTACCCGAACATGTCAGTTGCCATGTGTTTTGCAGGTACATGGCAACTGCTCTAATGTACTTGTAAGCAGATGGCAACTCTTTCTTTACACGAACATGTTATTTTGCCATGTCTCTTTGTAGCGCTACACGGCAACTGTCTAGTGTTAGTAGATGGCAACTCCTAAAGTTTTCAAATCATGGCAACTGTAGTAAACCAGACCATACATGGCAACTGCCTTGTGTTAGTAGGTGGCAACCCCTAAAGTTTTCAAATCATGGCAACTATAATAAACCAGACCATACATGGCAACAGTTGCAGTTGTCCAAAAATGACATCTGGCACTTGATCTGAGATGGCAACTGCAGTTGAGCAACCATGGCAACCGTAGTTGTCCGACATGGCAACTGTAGTTCAGCGACATGGCAACTGCAGTTAAACGAACATGGAAGAGGGTCCGGACCATGGCAACTGCAGTTAAACGAACATGGAAGAGGGTCCGGACCATGGCAACTGCGAGGCACGTGGTGACTGTCACGCAGGGGGTGCGGGACCATGAGGTAGGAGGCCTGACGTACGGGCGTGTTGGCGTTATCTATTTTGCCCACACGTAGGCGTGTGAAAGGGACCGCGAGGAAAAAAAAGAGGCGTGTGGGCATTACTTGTTTTGCCCACACGTAGGCGTGTAGGCTGATCTTCTTAGACACCACACAAAACGTGTGGGCAGACCCCTAACGCCCACACGTGTGGGCGTTATCGGGGTCCATGTTTATTTGTCGATTTGTTACCTGTAGGCTTTAAATGTATCGTCTTGGTATTTTGCCTATCTGTTTTTATGATGGAGCTTTTTTAGGAACGGATTGGCTGCACTACGTGCATTTCCATGTATATGACATGGCACTTCTTGGGCCGCAATGTCACACGTCATCTATACCAATATGTCATATCCATGGATTATTTATATTTGGAAGATATTGGAAAGATGTTGACAAAGATACTGTGCAGCTTCAGTAGGTTTTTCCCTGGAAAAGAACTACAAAATGGACTGGGGTAGAGGATGGCAAACAACATAGTAGAGGAAGGGGTAGCTGACATTTTTGTTTATCATTTGCTAGATAAGCGAAACGAAGGAGAGTGACTTTGAGGATGATATGGATGTGGACTACTGTTTTGAAGTTGATGTGTATAAGCTGAGTAGTTTGCATCATAGTGTTGATTGGTCAAAACGGCGCCAAATCTGCAGTGATACCAGGTCGGCGCTGAGACGAGGGACTAAACTTGTTCTGTTTGAAGAGTTAATGTTGCAAAATGTCTGGTTCAGAAGTTAAGAGAGAAAATATGCACTCTGTGAAGAGTTGATGGACGAAAAATATACTTTTTTTCTCTTTACTACAAAGAAGCATTCAATTCACCTTGGCATCCACTCTACCACTCCCTCCGTCCCAAAATAAGTGTCTACCACCCTAAAATAAGTGTCTTAATTTTGTACTAGCTCTAGTACAAATTTGTACTAAACTCAAGACACTTATTTTGGGATGGAGGGAGTACAATACAACGACAATAATTGGAAGGTGCTCTGCTCAGTTAACTTCTCCACATTGTAAGTTTAACAAATCTCAGATTATCCTGATGAGTGATGAGCATCTAGGACTAGGAGTCCAGAAAGAAGGGCCAGGTGTACTTCCTTCGAAATTCGATTTTTCTTTTGGACTCTCTCAGAGTTAAAAAGGACGAGTCAATGACAACAAACATTCAAGCACAAAAACAGAGTATTTTTTTTCAGGGACTTTGCATAGGCACAAGCAACACAAAAGGAAAAAAAAATCAAGTTGAACCCAGAGAAGTACTTCACTTACTATGCTATGAAACAACAAATACAAGCAAATGGGACTCTTTTTATATATATACCAAAAGAAACTTTTGATATTTACATTCTAAGGACTACCTGGACTAGAACAGATTGGAAGAGAGAAGATTAGTTACAGAAGTTTTGGTGGTGGAGGTCCAGAGAGATCATGATGATGATGGGGATGCTTGAGCTTGTGGAGCCAGTGGGCTAGCCATTTCTTGGGATCATGATTCTCCTGGCAGTTTGAGCTTGGCATATTGTCAAGTGTTCCATCTCTTTCAAGAACCATCTTGAACTTGTCCAGTAATTGAACTATTTGCCAGAATTCAGGCCTTTTATCTGCTTGCAAGGCCCAACACTGCTCGATCAGAACCCGTAATGCAGCTGGGCAGGTGCCGGGAATGGCCGGCCTCACATTCTGAAAATGGAAATTGGTGGTCATTTTCTTCTTCTCAGAAAGCACAGGATCAGAAATTCAGAATGTATATGGACTGTTCGAGAAAAAAAGAATGTATATGAACTAATTAAAAGAATGTCCATATGCACAATGTCATGCCTAATGTCTCTCCATCTGGAAAATTTGTATAATCTCAACCTAACAAAGGTATTACCTGACAGGGACAGAAATGGGACCAGATGAGTGCATACCTTGTCAAAAACAGCAAAGGCTGCTTGGAACGGAGTCAAATCTTCATAAGGCACGGAGCCGGTAAGCATTTCCCACAAGATAAGGCCGAAGCTGTAAACATCGACCTTCCGACCATAGGGTTTGTGCTTCATCATCTCCGGAGCCATCCATCTGAAGGTCCCGGGATCGTTCGCCAGAGGGTCACAGTAGGCTTCTTCGCAGGCTATTCCAAAATCGACAATCTTCGCGCAGCATTCCCCGTCAAATATGATGTTATCCGGTTTCACGTCACGATGTACGATTCCTTGCGAGTGGACGTACCCCATGCCGTGTGCGATATCCAAGCCAACTGAAATGATCTTGTCCAAAGGCAGAGATCTGTGCTCTTGCTTGTGCAAGAATGATCTCAACGAACCACCAGAAAGGAACTCGGTGATGACGCAGAAGACCGGCGGACTGGTGCATGCTCCAACCAGCTACAAAAGAAATTGTATTTATGGATCAATAATTGACTTTGTTTTGCGATGATAACATCAAAGATGGGATCACGTAAGCAAGATTTCAGGACTGTGAGTTGTTACTAGCATGGTCATACAGGACTACTACGTTCGGCATGACGTAGGAACACACCTGAACTAAAAGCTAGGTACTGATGGAAACTTAGTACCAGAAACTTGCCATTTCAGGGAAGAAATGTAAGTCATCTGGCACAAGGCTAAACGTAAGGATTGCTCTTTCTATCTAATCTAGAAATAAATTTCATCAGCTGTTTCAAACTTCTTTGATAAATAAATCAATATAAGCACAAATTGCCTGAAACTGAATATTTCTGCAGAGGAAACTCAGGAAGTTACTACCTTAATGACGTTTCGATGCTGGAGGCGGGACAATGTGACAACCTCCGTGTTGAACTGCTTCTCGAGCTGAGATGCCAGCTCCGCATCTTCCTCGACGTCAGGCTGCCTGATGAACTTGACAGCAACGGGCACCTCCTTGTAGATTCCATGGAACAGACGGCTGTGCGCCCCGTAGGCGAACTTCTGCCCGATGAGGAGCTGCTTGCGATCCACCGTCCAAGTTTCGAGCACCTTCTCTGCGGCCGCCTTGGCCCTTTGGTTGTCCCAGTGCTCCTTCCTGTGGTGCTTCACCTTGGCCGGCGCCTTGAGTGGCGCGTCCGCCGGCGGCGCGCGTGGCGGGGACGAAGATTTCCGGCGCGGCGGCGGCGTGGAGAACCTCTTGCTGGCTGATTTGGCCTCCTTGAACACCTCAGGCACGGGACGGCTTGGGAGAGGGGACCTCGCCCTCAGCATCCGCGTCGTGCGCCCCTCTGGGAGGACCCTGAGCGACGAACTGCGCACCGGCGGCCGCGGCGCGTCCAAGACCGGCGCTTTCTTGGCCGGGAAAGGAGACGGGCTGGAGCACACCCTTTGCAGCCTCATGCTCTGCTCGTCTGGGTGGAAGGAGAACTCGAGAGGCCCAGGGCTGTCGGCCTTGCTCGGGTCCTGAACCTCGGGCTCGGAGCAGACGTCGACGAAGAGGTTGTTGCGGCCCCTCGTTCCGTTGGCAGAGTTGTTGGTCGGTGCTGACTGCGGCGGGTGACCGTGATCGGCAGGCTTCTCGTGATGATGCACCGGTATGGCGTTGGAGAAGGCATGGTTGAGGTCCGTCTTGGGCTGGGCACTCAGCGACCTTGTCCTTGGAATGGGGACCGGGTTGGTGGTGGCGGAGGCTTTGGTCCTGGGCTCGAAGTTCATGCCGTGGAGCTTGAACCCTGAGTCGGAGCCCTTGTTCTGCCTGAGCGCGGCGCCGCGGTTGAACTGCTCGACGAAGGCGCCGAACTGCTCCCTGCCGGAGTTGGAGCGGACGACGGAATGGGAGAACCTCGTCCGCCGCACCCACGAGTAATCCTCGTCGTCCATGCCGACCGACCAGATGGGCCGATGCAATGGATGGATGGACTTGATTTGATGCGACGGGAGCGGCGAGTCGCTGACGTGTTATTAGGCTTATAGGAACCTGGACGAGAAAAACCCGGATCCTAGAACGTCCCAGAGCTCGTTGAAGAGACGCCACATTTGCTCCCCCTCTTCGGTTCTTCTTATGGCACGCCTCGATTGCTCTGAATTCACGCGCAATCCGGCCGTATTCCGTGGACCGCCGCCCGCCGCCCCTGGATCAATTCAAAAGCAAAACACTCGCGAGATCAATACACACACCTTTCTGAAGGTCACGATTGGTCAAAGCCAAGCAACCACGGTTTCCGAACGCAAGAAGAAGGAGGGATCAAATTGGAACGAGGAACCGTGCAGGCAAGAAAAACAGAGGCGTGCGAGAACAATCACATCACATCACATGCAGGAAACAGGGGGAGGCAGGCGGGCAGCGATCGGGAGACCTCGGAATTCGGCGCCTATTCCACGCCAAATCCCCTGGCCGAACGCAACCGGTATCCAAATCCAAAAGGAGCTGGCCCTCCTAATCTGAAACCAGGAAGAGTCACGGCCGCTTACCCGATGGGAAGGAACACCCGAATCTATCTAGGCCGAGCGACGCGCGCCTGGGAGGAGGCAGCCGTCCGGCCGGCCAAGAACGTGGAGGGAGCAGCGGCGACGTGGGACGGACGAAGGCTGTGCGCGGGGGAAAGAATCGGGCGGGGCCGAGAAAAGGCGGCACCTCCTGCCTTTGGACGTGGGTGGAGCGTTGGAATTTGCCGGGAGGGACGGAGGGATGGAAGGGGGGAGGGAATGTTGCGACGGGGGCACGGGACGTTCCAATCGCTCACCGAACGAATCCAGCAGTTGTGCCAGGGCCGGGCGCCCTCCCCGCCTTTGTTCCTCTTCCTTTCTCCCTTTTTTCTGCCGGGCGGCGCGTGAACCTGAAAGGCGGAAGAATCCTCTGCCCTCTGCGTTGTAAAATAAATAGGGCAGGGAGGTACGGTGCTGGGCGGCTCTGGGGCGGTGTGGGACTTGTTCCCCGGAATACAATTCTTTCTTTCTTTGTTTATGGGTCAATCATGAGAGACGACTTTGGGATTAGTCTAATCCAAATCCAAAGCTGTTTTGTTTCTGGTGAGATTTGACGCGCACGGTTTTTATATTCCGGAGATTCGTTCCGTCGCGGGACTCCCCGCGTCCACGTGGATCCCGTGCTAAAAGTCAGTTGTTTGTTGCTGTTTTACGTGTCAACGATAAATTTGGGAGACTCCTGTTGCAAAAATATAGAAGAAAAAATCCAGCAAACGAATAGCAATGATAAAAAGGAAGTTAGAAACATTAGCACAAGCAAGAAAAAGAAAAGAAAATTTTGTGTCAGTAAACAAAGACATATACTAGAAAAACATAAACTAAAACGAAAACAAAAATTCTTATTCTAAAATAAAATGAATTAAGAACATTGGTGCTATCCTAAAGGGAAAATAAACTAAAACCATATGCTGATAAAAAAATTGCAAAGAAAATAGATATAGCTTGCATAGTGCCATAATATGCAAGCACAAGTATAACTTGCATGCGTACGACCAGGCTATACTAAGGCTTAGTTTGGCAACGAAGTTTTTAGAGAACCATGGTAATTGAAAACTACAGTATTCAGATGTGCACACAACGAATACTACAGTTTCTTTAAACCGTGTTTTTTCTCAGTTTTAGCGAAACTACCTAGGTGTTTGGCGGGTGTTGTTATACTACAGTTTTGACCAATTGTAACGCTGGATGACATCTGAAACTCACTGAGCTACAAGACCTAACGGCCGCCGGGTGCATGCAGCTTCTACGCATAAGGTCAGCTCGTCCGCACCTATGTAGCAGATTTGTGTACTGCTATGCTAACTAGGCAGGCGCAAGAAACGGATCGATCAGCCGGCCTTCAATGGCTGGACTAATTTAACCATGAGGTGCATGATTGATCAAGAGCCTGTGGCAACTTAAGTTCATTAATCAACTAGATTGAAGTAATACAATCCTAGGAGCGTGTTGTTATCATATGTCTATACGTGCATGTACTTTTGAAGGCGGACCAAAATTCTTTGCGCGTGTACGATGCACCATTTATACTGAATTGGCTACCTAGCATATATATACCCGGTTGCATACAAGTGTTCTCCTGATCTAATCAGTGCGCTACTAGTCCGAAATTAATCGACAGCTAAGGACTCCATGGAGAAGCATGCAAGATCACTAGAAACTAATCAGTTTTGTCATCCCATCCAGCGGCGTCATATCTAATATATATGCCACCCCTTGTAGCAGTCTTGCAATTAGACTGGACAGATGGAGAAAAATTAGAAGACAATCGCATCTAATATTCTTATCCCAACGTAGATGGCAACGTCAATTGCACTTTCTCTCTGTTCTGTTTAGAAAAAAGAGGTCTAGACCACTTTTTCAAATACTTCAAAAATACCACAGTTTCTGGAATATTATGGTTTACAAAACTTCAGTTTTTGTTGAAGCCAAACACATCGAAGTATTCAAAACCAAAGTTTTTTTCGGAAACCACGGTATTCTAGAAAAACTACAAAAATACTTTGCATCCAAACGCATCCTAAGTGTTCATAGAGCAGAACAACACCGTCAAGGCCTCAACTATTAGTCGTCTCTCAGCGCATCGAAAAATGAATTGTGTCTCTTGTTGACGGCATAGCCTCCCACCTCTCACATACGGATGTGCGCGCGAACATAGACGGATGTACCACGCACATACACACAGTCCTCATCTCTTTTCACACACATACTTGCGCATACGCATAATTGTTGGCTAAATCCTAAATGTAGAAGATGAAGTATGGGCTATGCAAACACAATGCAATGATCGATGCACCAGGCACGTATATATGATGTACAGAGAGGGGTCACAACCTCAACTATACAGATGAACTAGGAGGTGGGCCCAAGTCACAATATACACGTACACATATATTCCTCGAAGGTGAAAGTCACCAGTCCCTTAGTCATCAGATCGGTGAACTGTTGTGCTGTAGGAACATGGAGGACCCGAATCCGTCCAAGGGCCACCTGCTCACTCACAAAGTGAATGCCCAGCTCAATGTGTTTAGTCTGGCGATGATGAACGGGGTTGGCGGAAAGGTACACCGCAGAGACGTTGTCACAGTAGACAACTGTAGCCTGGGAGACGTCATGATGCAACTCCTAAAGTAGTTGTCGTAGCCAGGTGCACTCGGCGACGGCGTTAGCCACTGCTCGGTACTCCGCCTTCGCGCTAGAGCACGAAACCGTGGGTTGTCGCTTGGACGGCCACGAGACGAGTGAAGGACCGAGGTAGACGCAGTAGCCAGAGGTGGAGCGACGAGTGTCAGGGAAGCCGGCCCAGTCCGCGTCGGAGTAGGCCACCATCTCCATAGAAGTAGACGCCGTGAGAGTGAGCCCAAGAGCCATCGTGCCGCGGATGTAGCGGAGAATCCGCTTCACGAGGGTCCAATGGGAGTCACAAGGGGCGTGCATATGGAGACACACCTGCTGAACAGCATACTGAAGATCCGGCCGGGTGAGAGTTAGATATTGAAGAGCACCAACAATGGACCGGTAGAACGGTGCATCCGACGCGGGCAAGCCCTCGAGAGCAGAAACCTTGGCCTTCGTGTCAACAGGAGTAGCAACAGGGTGGCAGTTGAGCATGCCGGCACGCTCAAGTAGATCGTGTGCATACTTCTGCTGATGAAGGAAGAAGCCGTCGCGTCGCCGAACAACCTCAATGCCAAGGAAATAATGTAGAGCACCCAGGTCCTTGATGGCAAACTCATCACGCATCCGGAGAGTAATCTGCTGAAGAAGGGCTGCGGAGGAGGCCGTCAGGATGATGTCGTCGACGTAGAGGAGCAAATATGCAGTCGTATCGCCGCGGTGATAGACAAACAATGAGGCATCCGAGTGAATAACGCTGAAGCCTAGTGTCCGAAGGAACCCAGCGATACACTGGTACCAGGCGCAAGGTGCTTGCTTGAGCCTGTAGAGAGACCAGGACAGCAAACACACATGCCCAGGAAGAGATGCGTCGACGAAACCGGTTGGCTGCTCACAGTAAACCTGCTCCTCAAGATGGCCATGAAGGAAGGCGTTGGAGACATCCATCTGATGAACCGGCCAACCTCGGGAAACCGCCGGCTGGAGAACAGTGTGGATCGTGCCCGGTTTGACAACCGGTGCAAACGTCTCAGTGAAATCGATGCCAGCGCGCTGCCGAGAACCACAGACCACCCAACGAGCCTTGTAGCGCTCAAGTGTACCATCCGAGCAGCTCTTATGGCGAAAGAGCCCCTTGCCGCTGATGACATTGGCGCGAGAAGACCGAGAAACCAGTGTCCAGGTACGGTTCCGCTGTAGAGCGTTGAACTCTTCCTGCATCGCAGCAAGCCAGTGAGGATCACGAAGGGATGCTCTGGCGGACGCAAGTATCTGCGACGGATAGGCAGTGGAGACGGCAAGGAGATACTCGTCGTTGGAGTACCGCAGACTCGGGCGGTGAACGCCGCCTCAAGCCCGAGTGAGGGGGTGAGACGACAACTCCGGGATGAGGTCCGAGGAGGCGGCCGGCGAGGCGGCCGGTGAGGCGGCCACCGAAGCAGCCGGGGAGCGCGCGTCGCCCGAGGCATCCGCAGCGCCCAAGGCAGTGGAGGCTGGCGAGGCGCCCGAGGCAGTGGGCCAGCTGGGGCGCCTGAGGCGGCAGGAGATGGCGCCGGCGGCAAAGCCGGCGGAGACGGTGATGGCGGCGTGGGGCGTGAGGAGCAGCTCGTCCCACGGCGCGAGGACCACCAAAGCCCGGAGGCGGTCCGAGAGCCGAGCGGGGCCGTCCACCTGACGGGGTTACCGAAGGGTCGTCGGTGGCAGGCAGTGACGGGGCGACGAGAGGTACCTGTTGCTGAAACGGAAACACCTTCTCATCAAAGTAAACATGTCGGGAGGTGAATACACGATGTGAGATAGGGTCGTAGCAGCGGTAGCCTTTGGTGTTAGGTGGATAGCCGAAAAAGATGCAGGCGACAGAGCGGGGTGCAAGCTTATGAGGCGCGGTGGCCGCGATGCTAGGGTAGCAGAGACAGCCGAAGATGTGAAGCACATCATAAGAGGATGGTGCACCGAAGAGGAGGTGATGAGGTGCAAAGTTCCCGCGAGTGCGACAGGGGTGGATGTTAATGAGGAATGATGCGGTGGCGAGAGCGTTAGGCCAAAAGCACGGAGGCACATTGGCATGAAAAAGAAGGGTCCGAACGCAGTCGTTAAGAGTGCGAAGGACACGCTCAGCGCGACCGTTCTGTTGCAAAGTGTACGGGCATGTGAGACGAAAAGTCATGCCATGTGTGGTGAGGAGAATGCGAACAGCTAAGTTGTCGAACTCCTTCCCGTTATCTGTCTGAAACGCGAGAATGGGACGACCAAACTGCGTGAAAACATAGGAGTAGAAAGCGGCGAGAGTGGAGATGACATCCGACTTACGACGCAATGGGAAGGTCCACACATAGTGCGAAAAATCATCAAGTATAACAAGATAATAAAGATAGCCCATATTACTTGCGACAGGAGAGGTCCAAACATCACTATGAATTAACTCAAACGGGTATGATGCAACATGAGAAGATGCCCTAAAGGGAAGACGAGCATCTTTGCCGAGGCGACATGCATGACACGAGTGATCCTCGGTCTTATTACACGTGAAAGGAAAACTCCGAAGTATATGACAAAGGGTGGCGGGGTTGGGATGACCCAAGCGAGCGTGCCAAAGATCCACTCCGGTGGCGAGAGCGACAGGGGCGGCGGAGGTGGTGGAGGCGGTGGAGTGGACTGGAGTACCATCCGGGTATGAGTGTCCTTAACAGAAAAACCACACTCGTCAAACTCAACGGTAACAGGATTTTGACGTGCAAAAGAACGAACAGAGACCAGATTTTTAATAAGATCAGGAGAAACTAAGATGTTAGATAATGAAAATGGAGTAGAATTAGATGGAAAAGATGCATGTCCTGTGTGAGTAATGGGAAGGGAGGAACCGTCACCGACGGTAATGCGAGCGGAAGTGTGGATGGGATAGGAGGTGTGGAGGTTACCGGGATGAGCCACCATGTGCGCAGTAGCTCCAGTGTCCATATACCAGTCACCGCCACTGATGTAGGTGGACGGTGAGGGAGCCGAGTGTAGGGCCACCAAGAGAGCCGGGTCCCACGACGCCGGTGGGAGGGCGGGCTGCTCGGGCGGGGCCATCAGGGGCAGCAGCGGTAGCCCACCTGGCTGTGGCGGCAGGCCGAAGGAAAGGGGCCCTAGGGCGCCGCATAGGGCTGTGGCGCGGCATAGAACGCCTGGTGAGACGGAGGGCATGCGTCGAGGATACCCGGGGCAGGGACGCGGGGAACCGACATGGAGCAGGCGTGCACAACGCCAGTCCAAGGGTTCTGGCCGGCATACAAAGGGGCCGGCTGGTACTACTGCTTATATCTGGCCATGGGCCGGGCCGGGCCGGGCTTCGGCCCAGGCCCCATCAAGCCCTAGGTCTGTTTCCCAGGCCCAAGCCCTCCCAGGCCCACGAAAATACTACGTTCCCCAGGCCCAGGCCCTCCCAACACAGAAAGCCCGAAAGCCCTAAGCCCTCCCAAAGGCCCTCGATGTTGTAACATCAAAACAGCACATCAAATAGCACCAAAATAGCAAATAGTATCTTATAAAGTGTTAAAGACAACAACAACACCAAAATAGCAGCACATCAGCACCAAAAGTGCATAAAGAGCAGCACAGCAGCACCAAAACAGCAGCACATCAGCACCAAAATAGCACTAAAGAGCATTGTTTTCACATCAAATAGTATCAAACATTCCAGTTTCGAGGTTTAGAAACACAAGTGCATAAATGTATTATTACATGCCAGATGGCCAATTCATAGAACCAAAAATAAGGACCAGTAGCTGCTGGTTGCCATCTCGACATGCCTTCTCCGAATCTTCTACTCATCTCAGTGCTCTAGCAAGAACTCTACAAAATGCAATAAACATCAGGTTAGCTAAAGTACATGTTGAACTTGACAAGTTGACATGAACAAAGAATATGGATGTTACATTCATCATCGGAAGAAGAATTTTCATCATCTAGCTCAACCACTTCTGCCTTTCTCTTATTACCTACAACAACTACAACAACATGTTAGCTATAAACTCTAAAGTACATAGCATGAAGAAATAAACAAAGTAAGTTAAACTATATACCATCTTTCTTCTCCAATTTGCAGCGATACCAATCTTGCAAACACATCAAGGCCTCAACCGTCTTTGGTTTAAGTGAGGCTCGGCTCGGGGTTATAACCTTCTTACTCAAGCTGAAAGCAGATTCTGATGCAACACTTGACACGGGAACAGCAAGGATATCACGTGCCAATCTTGCTAGCTGCGGATACCTAGCTGCAGACTTGCTCCAGTAATCCAAGATATCAATGTTCTCATTCAACCTCTTGGTAGGTTCAGCCAAGTACAATTCCAATTCAGATTTCTCTTCAACTGTGCTCGTGCTTTCCACATACTGATCATAGTCAGAAAAGGCACCAAGTCCACAAGTGCTTGACATACTAGTTTTGGGTAAGTTGTCATGAACAGGTACAACACTACCATATTCATTAAATAAAGAAGTCAAGGTACTTCTAACATCAGCAAGACGACGTTTGGCATCATTCTCTTCATACAGCTTGGAGTAGGAATAAGCCAAGAACTTGAACTTAATACGGGGATCAAGAACAACAGCACAAGATAGAAATACGCTATAGTCAGACCAATATTTCATGAACTTTTCTCTCATAGCAAACAACATTGGACCCATGTAGCTATTTATACCAGCGGTAGCCTCAATAATAGCAGTATGGACTAGATAAACATTCATGAAGTACAAGTTGGCTGTTGGATATTTTGTTCCTGAGAAAACAGTAGTTACCTTGAAGAAAACCTCCAAAAACTGATACATATGAGATACCTTGGACCATTCTTCCTCACTTGGCCAAAAATGCACCTTGAAGATGCTATCCCTCTCAGAATACCACTGCAACACTTTTTTTAAGTACAAACAGGAGCCAAGCATAGTATATGTTGAATTCCAACGAATGGGCATGTCAGGTTTCAACTTCTTTGATTCTTCTAAGTTGAAAGTAGTTGTAGCAGTGCTATAAAACTTGTGCAGCCTATTACTTGAAGCCTTTAGATACATTATACCATCTCTAAGTTTGGCCACAGCACCATCAATCAATGTCAAACCAGATTGAACTACCAAATTCAGTATGTGTGCACAACAACGAATTTGAAAGAATTTGCCGGACAAAGGTAAAGCACCTTGAGACAAGTGGGTTCGCAAGCAAACAATCATTCTATCATTATAGGCTGCATTATCAAGAGTGATGCACATTACTTTCTTCTCAATCCTCCATTCACGAAAAGCTAGATGGACCTCATCGGCAATAGATGCTCCATCATATGGTGGATCAATTTTTTTGAACCAGACAATTCTTTTGTTTAGTTTCCAATCAGCATCTATGTAATGACAGGTAATGCAAATATAGCTATGCTTGGTGACTTCAGATTTCCAATTGTCAGATGTGAAACTTACTCTACCAGGGGCAGCAACAATAATTTCAAGCAATTCTTTTTTCTGGGAAAGAAACATTGCCATTATCTCTCTTTTTATTGTGTGCCGACCAATACTCTTGAATGCTGGACAACAAGCAGTCATCATTGTTCTAAAACCATCTTCTTCAACTGTTGTAAATGGATGAGAACCGGACACAAGATAAATAGAGACTCCATGTCTAGCTACTTGAGCATCATATTTAACATTTCTCAATGCATTTTTTCCATCATCATTTGTTTCAGATTTCAAGAAAAAATTATTCATTGTTGATTGATCAGTCTTATGCAGCGATTCGGTGTGCCTAAGGAGATGAGATGTACCGTGTCCAGATTTAGCTGACAGCTCAGCGGAGCAATGGTTGCACTTAGCTACAATAAAGGCATCACCATCTTTGGATATCTTGGTGAAGTCCAACCATACTTTTGACTTCCGTCTGCTACTGCTAGAGGAGGCAGTGCGCTGCTGTTGTGCTTTGGCTGTAGGCTGCTGCTGTGCTTCGGCTGTAGGCTGCTGCTGTGGTGCCGATTGTCCACTTCCTGAACGTGCACTAGATGCTGGCCTCTTCCCCCTTTTACTTGCAACTTTCTGCCGTACACGAGGAGGATTTGGAGGTACAATAAACAGCTCCATCTCACCCTCATGCCCTTCTAATTCTTCAGGATGATAATCTGGTTCATCACCCTCATGCCCCTCCATGCTAAATCTATATCAACAGCAAGAAATATATATGTCAACAGCAAGAAATATATATGTCAACAGCAGCAAGAAATCTATATCAACACACACTTATAGCCACTGTTTCATCAATCATCTACACACACTTGTATTCATGTACAGCAGCGAGTTCATCTACAGTTCTACACACACTTATATTCATGTACAACAGCAACAAATCTGCATCAAATCCATCATGTTGACATGTATGTACACCTGCTAATCGGTTAAGAACGGAAAAAAATCCGCATCAAATTACCTTAAGAGCAGAGGTGCGGCGGCGCTCGGACGACAGCTGAGCTAGTTGATGCGGTGGATGTCAACCAGGGGATGCAGAGCTCGTTGCTGCGGTGGATGTCTTGGATGCGGCGCCATTGGGGAGGAGAGGCAGCCGGGCGGCAGCGCGGTTGAGGAGGAGAGGCAGTCGGGCGGCGTCGCGGTTGGGGAGGAGAGGAAGCTTGCCGGCGTCGCGGTTGGGGAGGAGAGGAGGCCTGCCGGCGGCGGTGCGGTTGGGGAGGAGAGGCAGCCTGCCGCCGCCGGTGCGGGACGGGGACGCGGCACTGCAGGGCGGCTAGGGTAGGTCGCCGCCGCCAGCACGGGATACAGACAGAGGAGGGGGACTGGGGGAGGGACGCGCGGTGTGCGAGACTGCGAGTGGATAAGTTAGGGTTCGATGCATGGAGGAGTGGAGGTGGACTGGTGGACTGCTGGGCTGCTGGCTGCTGTTGTTGGAAGGGCCGGATGGGCCTAATTTTGGTCTAATATTGAAGCCCAGGCCCGGCCCCAATAACTGCTAGGGCTTACTTTTCAGGCCCAGGCCCGGCCCACTGATCAAGCCCGGCCCTCCCAGGCCCTGTTTTTTAGGGCCGGGCCGGGCCGGCCGGGCCGGGCCGAAGATGGCCAGATATACTACTGGTGCTGCTAGGGGCAGGTCGCTCCTCCCTGAGCACCCACACCCTGCTGCTGCTTGCGGCCTCCACGGCGGCCGCCGCGACGGCCCCCATTAGCGGTCGGCTGGGGCAGAGGGAAGGGAGCGGCCGACACCTGCGGGAAGGCGGGCGCGGGCGGGAGGGCCGGCGCGGGACGTGGCGGCGGCGGCGCCTGGTCCCCGCGGGTGCTGGCGACGAGGGCGGTGTGAGCCGCTTGAGTCCGGGCCATCTTCACCCGGCGCTCTTCTAGCTTGAGATACGCCACCACCTTATCAAAGGTAGGCTTCGGGATGAGGGTGAGGTTGAAGGCGGCGTTCCCAAAGTCCTCGTTGAGGCCGGCGGTGAGAGTGCTGATGAGGAGCTCGTCGCCAACCGTCTCGCCGAGATCGCGGAGCTCATCGGCAAGCTTTTTGAGGTGCATGCAAAAATCGTCGATGGACGAGTCAAGCTGCTGGCACCCATAAAACTCGCCGTGGAGAAGGACCTTGCGCTGCAGTTTGTTGTCGGTGAAGAGGCCGTTGAGCTTGGTCCAGACGGCATAGGTGTCGTCGTCATCATCCATCACCGTGTGGAAGAGGTCGCTGAAGATGGTGAGGTAGAACCAGCGGATGATGGTGGCGTCGAGGATCATCCACTCCTCGTCGTGAATCATGAGGCTTGAGTCCACGGTGCCGTTGACGTGGCCGTGAAGTAGGTACTCGCGAAACACCAAGGAGAAGTACCGCTTCCAAGTGGAGTAGGATGCGGTGGATTGATCAAGCACCACCGGAATGCACTCGTGGATGTTGAGATCGTGGACGAGGGTGACGTCGGGACCGGCGAAGGGGTTGGAAACAATGGAGGAAGAGAAACTCATGGCGCGGCGTGGGAGATGGAGGCGGCGTGGGTTGGAGGGGTGTTAGGGTTTGGGCAGCTCGGGTGGGAGGTGGAGGCTATGCGGAAGCGGGAGAGCAGAGTGCAGCGGCGACCGGAGCGGTGGCGGCGGCGCGAAGGGCGCACGGCGGCAATAGCGGTGGGTGGCGGCAGCGTGAGGTAGGCGGGGCAGCGGTGACCGGCGGCGGCGGCGGCGCGGAGGGCGCGCGGCGGCGACAACGACGTGTGGCGGTGGCGGGTGGGAAAGCAGTGGCGGCGACGTGGAGGGCGCGCGGCGGCGGCGGCGACTAGGTTAGGTCGACCGACCTGCGATAGATACCATGTAGAAGATGAAGTATGGGCTGTGCAAACACAATGCATTGATCGGTGCACCAGGCACGTATATATGATGTACAGAGGGGGACCACAACCTCAACTATACAGATGAACTAGAAGATGGGCCCAAGTCACAATATACACATACACATATATTCAACACTAAAACCAAGCAATAAGAGAAATTCATCGTGATAATTATAATTCAAGAAACCAGTACATCTGTGGCCTGTAGTACATGTCACTACAACATGCTAACAAAAAAGGAGCCATGTTAAAGAAATAATAACCTATATTAAGAAGGCTAACTACTTGATAGGCGCTTGAAGTTTCTTGTCGGTTCACTCAAATCTTTCTCACCGCCCAATCTAGATATAAAGTCGGAACTGCCTTCTTCTTTTCATGTTTTTATTCGTCAAACTTTTTATCTACTAAAACTAAGAACACAAACACAAAATAAAGTTTTTTTAAGAAATAATGAATTAGTGGTATTGCTATTACCCTTAAAGAAGGAAGAAAATGAAAAATGAACTAAAAGAATAATGATCGAAACGTGCACACAATTTGTAAAGAAATTATAATATTTTTATAATTCAAGAAATGAACATATAACAGTGCAACAATTTTTAAAAAAAGTTTATAATAAAGAATGAGTTAGTGACATTGGTATTACCCTTAAAAACAGAAAGAAGTTGAAAAAAACTTAAAAAAAATGATAACAAAAACTTGCACACAATTTGCACTTTTTATAATATGCGATAATTAACGTCAAAATAGTGCAATTTTTGCACTCTGATATAACTTACACATGTATTGTTTAGTATATACGTGTATACTCACAAAAAACACATCATCAGCATATACACATAAAAGGAAAAGATAACTCATAACAATAAAAAACGGAAGAAAACACACATGAAAACGAAAAAATGGCTGAACATTCAAATGCATGTCCAATAGCAAAATTGAATTACATATGTAAAAACAAAACAAAAACAAATGTTATTGTAAGGTAGAATGAACTAAGAGCATTGATATTACCCTAAAAAGAAAGAAAATGAAGAAAGAACAATAAAGGAAATGATGATAAAAACTTAGACACATATAACATAGAACTTGTATTGTTCTACAATGTACACGAACAAGCATATAGCAGGAATACTTTCAGATAATGGTATAATTTGTATTCAAATAACAAAGCACCAACGTTGGTAATTAATCATCTCTCAAATGTCGAAGATGAACTGCATATCATGTAGAGTTGCTCTCCCATCTCTCAATTGCATGTGTACACTCATGCACACACATGAACGCACGTGTTAAGTACGGACAGGCATGCAGGGGAATAGGCGCTGAGCTTCAATGTTGTCGAATCAAACCGGGAGTTTTTTGTGTTGTGTGTAGCAGAGAAGAAACAATATTTCATAGATTTTGGGCATGCCAACATTCATCTCATTTTTGGCAAAAGTTGTGTTCAGAGAAGGGCATCGCAGTGGCGATCCCACCATTTCCCATGGACTCCCAGAGCGCACTCTCAGTTCTGGCAAAAGTTGCATTCAGGACTCTGGAGCGTTCTGGAAGGTCTCTTCTAGATATTCTTCCAGTGTAATCACTTGGATAATGTTGGTTTCCACGTTAATGGGAGTACCTACACTATAATGTTTAATTCTTTACCCATTAACAATCTTTGGACTAGTTTCATCGGTGTTATTGATCTTGATGCATGGCTCCTGAAAGGTCGACCTCTTCGACGATGTATGGCCCTTCCCAATTGGACAAAAGTTTACCTGCAAAATGTCTAAAACGAGAATTGTACAAAAGAACTTTGTCACCGATACTAAATTCTCGTTTTTGAATTCTTTTACCATGCCATCTTTTAACTTTCTCTTTAAATAAATTGGCATTCGCATATGCTTGCGTTCTCCACTCATCCAGAGAACTAATATCAAATAACCTCTTTTCACCGGCAAGTTTGAAATCATAGTTGAGTTCTTTACTTGCCCAGTAAGCCTTATGTTCTAACTCAAGAGGTAAATGACATACTTTTCCATAGACCACTTTACATTGGGACATACCCATAGGATTTTTGTAAGTAGTTCTATATGCCCACAATGCATCATCAAGTTTCTTGGACCAATTCTTTCTAGATCTATTAACAATCTTATGCGAGATTAATTTTATTTATATTGCTCAAATCTACTTGCCCTCTAGACTGAGGATGATAAGGTGATGCAATTCTATAGTTTACATCATATTTAGCTAAGATTTTAAGGAATGCACCATGAATGAAAATGTGAACCACCATCAGTCATTAAGTGCCTAGGGACTCCAAACCTCAGAAAGATAACCTCTTTAAGCATTTTAACAGATGTGTTGTAACCAACACTACCAGTTGGAATAACTTCTACCCACTAAGTAACATAATCAACAACAACCAAAATATGAGGATATCCATCAGAGGAAGGAAAAGGTCTCATATAATCAAAGCCCCAGACATCAAACTGTTCAATAACAAGTGAATAATTCATAGGTATTGCTACTTGTGAGTTGCATTGGGATTTCCTCGGAGAGGAGAGGGTGAAGCAATACCATAGAGATAAGTATTTCCCTCAGTTAAGAACCAAGGTTATCAATCTAGTAGGAGAACCACACAGAACCTTGTGAACAACACCTACACACACAAAAGCAAATACTTGCACCCAACAAGAGCAAGGGGGTTGTCAATCCCCTCAGCGGTTACTTGCAAGGATTAAATATTGTAGTGGTAAATAAATTGCAAAACAAAATAAAAGAAATCAAATTGCAGCAAGGTATTTTTGTGTTTTTATATACGATAAAAGTAGACCCGGGGGGGGGCATAGTTTTCACTAGAGGCTTCTCTCTTGAACACATAGTATACGGTGGGTGAACAAATTACTATTGGACAATTGATAGAAAAGCGCATAGTTATATAAAACAGAGTAACGCCTTAACCAAGATGACATGATGTAGACAAAGTAAACTCAACTAATTGATACGTCTCCAACGTATCTATAATTTTTGATTGTTCCATGCTATTATATTATCTGTTTTGGATGTTTATGGGCTTTATTAAACACTTTTATATTATTTTTGGGACTAGCCTATTAACCCAGAGCCCAGAGCCGGTTTCTGTTTTTCCCTTGTTTCAGTGTTTCGCAGAAAAGGAATATCAAACGGAGTCCAAACAGAATGAAACCTTCGGGAGAGTTATTTTTGGAACGGAAGCAATCCAGGAGACTTGGAGTACAGAATCAACGAGGAGAGCACGAGGCAGGGTGGCGCGCCTACTCCCCCCCAGGCGCGCCCTCCACCGTCGTGGGCCCCTCGTGGCTCCCCTGACCGACTTCTTTCTCCTATACATATCCATATACCCTAAAAACTTCGGGGAAAAGAATAGATCGGGAGTTCCGCCGCCGCAAGCCTCTGTAGCCACCAAAAGCCAATCGGGACCCTGTTCCGGCACCCTGCCGGAGGGGGGAAACCCTCACCGGTGGCCATCTTCATCATCCCGGCGCTCTCCATGACGAGGAGGGAGTAGTCCACCCTCGGGGCTGAGGGTATGTACCAGTAGATATGTGTTTGATCTCTCTCTCTCTCGTGTTCTTGAGGTGATACGATCTTGATGTATCGCGAGCTTTGCTATTATAGTTGGATCTTATGATGCTTCTGCCCCTCTACTCTCTTGTAATGGATTGAGTTTTCCCTTTGAAGTTATCTTATCGGATTGAGTCTTTAAGGATTTGAGAACACTTGATGTATGTCTTGTCGTGCTTATCTGTGGTGACAATGGGATATCATGTGATCCACTTGATGTATGTTTTGGTGATCAACTTGCGGGTTCCGCCCATGAACCTATGCATAGGGGTTGGCACACGTTTTCGTCTTAACTCTCCGGTAGAAACTTTGGGGCACTATTTGAAGTTCTTTGTGTTGGTTGAATAGATGAATCTGAGATTGTGTGATGCATATCGTATAATCATACGCATGGATACTTGAGGTGACATTGGTGTATCTAGGTGACATTAGGGTTTTGGTTGATTTGTGTCTTAAGGTGTTATTCTAGTACGAACTCTAGGATAGATCGAACGGAAAGAATAGCTTCGTGTTATTTTACTACGGACTCTTGAATAGATCGATCAGAAAGAATAACTTTGAGGTGGTTTCGTACCCTACCATAATCTCTTCGTTTGTTCTCCGCTATTAGTGACTTTGGAGTGACTCTTTGTTGCATGTTGAGGGATAGTTATATGATCCCGTTATGTTATTATTGTTGAGAGAACTTGCACTAGTGAAAGTATGAACCTTAGGCCTGGTTTCCTAGCATTGCAATACCATTTACGCTCACTCTTATCGCTTGCTACCTTGCTGTTTTTATATTTTCAGATTACAAAAACCTATATCTACCATCCATATTGCACTTGTATCACCATATCTTCGCCGAACTAGTGCACCTATACAATTTACCATTGTATTGGGTGTGTTGGGGACACAAGAGACTCTTTGTTATTTGGTTGCAGGGTTGTTTGTGAGAGACCATCTTCATCCTATGCCTCCCACGGATTGATAAACCTTAGGTCATCCACTTGAGGGAAATTTGCTACTGTCCTACAAACCTCTGCACTTGGAGGCCCAACAACGTCTACAAGAAGAAGGTTGTGTAGTAGACATCAAGCTCTTTTCTGGCACCGTTGCCGGGGAGGTGAGTGCTTGAAGGTATATATTTAGATCTTGCAATCGAATCTTTTTGTTTCTTGTTTTATCACTAGTTAGTTTATAAAAGAAAACTACAAAAAAATGGAATTGAGTTTGCCTCATACGCTTCATCTTTTTAATATCTTTCGTGAAAATGATGGGAAGGAAAATTGTGCTCAGGTGCTAGAAGAAGAATGCATTAGAATGATTGGCACTAAATATTTGAATGATGAGCATGATTGCAATGTTGTTAGTATGAATTCCTTGAATATCCATGATGCTAATGATATGCAAAGCCATAAGCTCTGGGAAGCTATGTTTGATGAAGATGATATTTTTTGTCGCCCAAGTTTTGATGAGCAAATTTATTATGATTAAAGCATGCCTCTTATTTATGATGATTATATTTATGAAAGTGGATTTGGAGAGGTCATGACTTTATTTAATGATGAATCCACTATTTCGGAAGAGGTTCCAATTGATTATGATAACAAAGTTGCTATTTATGATGATTATTGTGATGACATGTATGCTATTAAGAAAAATGATAAACATGAAACTTGTCATCATTATTTTAGTTTTCAATTGGATTATGCTTCACATGATAATAATTTTGTTGAGTTTGCTCCCACTACTATTGATGAGAATAAATTTGCTTATGTGGAGAGTAATGCAATTTCTATGCTTGTAGATTATGAAAATAATGCTTTAGGTGCTGGTTATATTGTTGAATTCATTCATGATGCTACTGAAAATTATTATGAGGGAGGAATGTATGCTTGTAGGAATTGCAATAATATCAAGTTTCCTCTCTATGTGCTTAAAGTTTTGAAGTTATGCTTGTTTTGCCTTCCTATGCTAGTTGATTATTGTTCCCATAAGTTGTTTGCTCACAAAATCCCTATGCATAGGAAGTGGGTTAGACTTAAACATGCTAGTCATATTCGTCATGATGCTCTCTTTATGTTTCAACTCTTATCTTTTATGCGAGCATCAATGAAATCATCATGCCTAGCTAGGGGCGTTAAACGTTAGTGCTTGTTGGGAGGCAACCCAATTTTTATTTTTGTTCTTTCTTTTGGTTCTGTTTAGTAATAAATATTTCATCTAGCCTCTGGTTAGATGTGGTTTTATGTTTTAATTAGTGTTTGTGCCAAGTAAGACCTATAGGATCTTCTTGGATGATAGTTATTTGATCTTGCTGAAAATTCCAGAAACTTTCTGTTCACGAAAACAATTGTTTAAAATCACCAGAACGTGATAAAATACTGATTCCAATTGCAGAAGATCAACAGTCAAATAATCTAGGTCTTCATATTTTGGTAGAATTTTTTAAGTTCCAGAAGTTTGCGTTAGTTACAGATTACTACAGACTGTTCTGTTTGTGACAGATTCTGTTTTTCGTGTGTTGTTTGCTTATTTTGATGAATCTGTGGCTAGTAAAATAGTTTATAAACCATAGATAAGTTGGAATACAGTAGATTTAACACCAATACAAATAAAGAATGAGTTCATTACAGTACCTTGAAGTGGTGTTTTCTTTTCTTTCGCTAACGGAGCTCACGAGTTTTCTGTTGAGTTTTGTGTCGTGAAGTTTTCAAGTTTTGGGTGAAGATTCGATGGACTATGGAATATGGAGTGGCAAGAGCCTAAGATTGGGGATGCCCAAGGCACCCCAAGGTAATATTAAAGGATAACCAAGAGCCTATGCTTGGGGATGCCCCGGAAGGCATCCCCTCTTTCGTCTTCGTTCATCGGTAACTTTACTTGGAGCTATATTTTTATTCACCACATGATATATGTTTTGCTTGGAGCGTCATTTTATTTTATTTTGTTTTTCTTGATGTTTGAATAAAGTATCAAGATCTGAAATTATTAAATGGGAAAGTCTTCACATAGATAAATAATTATTTAACTACTCATTGATCTTCACTTATATCTTTCGGAGTAGTTTGTTGTTTGCTCTACTGCTTCACTTATATCCTTGTAGAGCACGGCGGTGGTTTTATTTTGAAGAAATAGATGAACTCTCATGCTTCACTTATATTATTTTGAGAGTCTTTAGAACAGCATGATAATTTGCTTTGGTTATGAATTTAGTCCTAATATGATGGGCATCCAAGAGGGATATAATAAAAACTATCATTTAAAGTGCATTGAATACTATGAGAAGTTTGATTCCTTATGATTGTTTTGAGATATGAAGATGGTCATATTAGAGTCATGCTAGTTGAGTAGTTGTGAATTTGAGAAATACTTGTTCTAAAGTTTGTGATTCCCGTAGCATGCACGTATGGTGAACCGTTATGTGATGAAGTCGGAGCATGATTTATTTATTGATTGTCTTCCTTATGAGTGGCGGTCGGGGACGAGCGATGGTCTTTTCTTACCAATCTATCCCCCTAGGAGCATGCGCATAGTACTTCGTTTTGATAACTAATAGAGTTTTGCAATAAGTATGTGAGTTCTTTATGACTAATGTTGAGTCCATGGATTATACGCACTCTCACCCTTCCACCATTGCTAGCCTCTCTAAATACCGCGCACCTTTCGCCGGTATCATACACCCACCATATATCTTCCTCAAAACAGCCACCATACCTACCTATTATGGCATTTTCATAGCCATTCCGAGATATATTGCCATGCAACTTTCCACCGTTCCGTTTATTATGACACGCTCCATCATTGTCATATTGATTTGCATGATCATGTAGTTGACATCATATTGGTGGCAAGGCCATCGTTCATAATCCTTTCATACATGTCACTCATGAGTCATTGCACATCCCGGTACATCGCCGGAGGCATTCATATAGAGTCATATTTTGTTCTAAGAATTGAGTTGTAATTAATGAGTTGTAAGTAAATAAAAGTGTGATGATCATCATTATTAGAGCATTGTCCCAGTGAGGAAAGGATGATGGAGACTATGATTCCCCCACAAGTCGGGATGAGACTCCGGACTAAAAAGAGAAGAAGAGAAAGGCCATAAAAAAGGAAGGCCATAAAAAATGAGAGAAAAAGAGAGAAGGGACAATGCTACTATCCTTTTTACCACACTTGTGCTTCAAAGTAGCGCCATGATCTTCACGGTAAAGAGTCTCCTATGTTGTCACTTTCATATACTAGTGGGAATTTTACATTATAGAACTTGGCTTGTATATTCCAATGATGGGCTTCCTCAAAATGCCCTAGGTCTTCGTGAGCAAGCAAGTTGGATGCACACCCACTTAGTTTCTTTTGTTGAGCTTTCATACACTTATAGCTCTAGTGCATCCGTTGCATGGCAATCCCTACTCACTCACATTGATATCTATTGATGGGCATCTCCATAGCCCGTTGATATGCCTAGTTGATGTGAGACTATCTGCTCCTTTTTGTCTTCTCCACAACCACCATTCTATTCCACATATAGTGCTATGTCCATGGCTCACGCTCATGTATTGCGTGAAGATTGAAAAAGTTTGAGAACATCAAAAGTATGAAACAATTGCTTCGCTTGTCATCGGGGTTGTGCATGATTTAAATATTTTGTGTGATGAAGATAGAGCATAGCCAGACTATATGATTTTGTAGGGATAGCTTGCTTTGGCCATGTTATTTTGAGAAGGCACGATTGCTTTGTTAGTATGCTTGAAGTATTATTGTTTTCATGTCAATATTAAACTTTTGTTTTGAATCTTATGGATCTGAATATTCTTGCCTTAATAAAGAAGATATAATTGATAAATATGTTAGGTAGCATTCCACATCAAAAATTCTGTTTTTATCATTTACCTACTCGAGGGCGAGCAGGAATTAAGCTTGGGGATGCTGATACGTCTCCAACGTATCTATAATTTTTTATTGTTCCATGCTATTATATTATCTGTTTTGGATGTTTATGGGCTTTATTAAACACTTTTATATTATTTTTGGGACTAACCTATTAACCCAGAGCCCAATGCCAGTTTCTGTTTTTTCCCTTGTTTCAGTGTTTCGCAGAAAAGGAATATCAAATGGAGTCCAAATGGAATGAAACCTTCGGGAGAGTTATTTTTGGAATGGAAGCAATCCAGGAGACTTGGAGTACACGCCAGGGAATCAACGAGGAGAGCACGAGGCAGGGGGGCGCCTACCCCCAGGCACGCCCTCCACCCTCGTGGGCCCCTCGTGGCTCTCCTGACCGACTTCTTTCGCCTATATATATCCATATACCCTAAAAACTTCGGGGAACAGAATAGATCGGGAGTTGCGCCGCCGCAAGCCTCTGTAGCCACCAAAAGCCAATCGGGACCCTGTTCCGGCACCCTGCCGGAGGGGGAAACCCTCACCGGTGGCCATCTTCATCATCCCGGCGCTCTCCATGACGAGGAGGGAGTAGTTCACCCTCGGGGCTGAGGGTATGTACCAGTAGATATGTGTTTGATCTCTCTCTCTCTCGTGTTCTTGAGGTGATACGATCTTGATGTATCGCGAGCTTTGCTATTATAGTTGGATCTTATGATGCTTCTCCCCCTCTACTCTCTTGTAATGGATTGAGTTTTTCCTTTGAAGTTATCTTATCAGATTGAGTCTTTATGGATTTGAGAACACTTGATGTATGTCTTGCCGTGCTTATCTGTGGTGACAATGGGATATCACGTGATCCACTTGATGTATGTTTTGGTGATCAACTTGCGGGTTCCGCCCATGAACCTATGCATAGGGTTTGGCACACGTTTTCGTCTTGACTCTCCGGTAGAAACTTTGGGGCACTCTTTGAAGTTCTTTGTGTTGGTTGAATAGATGAATCTGAGATTGTGTGATGCATATCGTATAATCGTACCCACGGATACTTGAGATGACATTGGAGTATCTAGGTGACATTAGGGTTTTGGTTGATTTGTGTCTTAAGGTGTTATTCTAGTACGAACTCTAGGATAGATCGAACGGAAAGAATAGCTTCGTGTTATTTTACTACGAACTCTTGAATAGATCGATCAGAAAGAATAACTTTGAGGTGGCTTCGTACCCTACCATAATCTCTTTGTTTGTTCTCCGCTATTAGTGACTTTGGAGTGACTCTTTTTTGCATGTTGAGGGATAGTTATATGATCCAATTATGTTATTATTGTTGAGAGAACTTGCACTGGTGAAAGTATGAACCTTAGGCCTTGTTTCCTAGCATTGCAATACCATTTACGCTCACTTTTATCGCTTGCTACCTTGCTGTTTTTATATTTTCAGATTACAAAAACCTATATCTACCATCCATATTGCACTTGTATCACCATCTCTTCGCCGAACTAGTGCACCTATACAATTTACCATTATATTGGGTGTGTTGGGGACACAAGAGACTCTTTTTTATTTGGTTGCAGGGTTGTTTGAGAGAGACCATCTTCATCCTACGCCTCCCACGGATTGATAAACCTTAGGTCATCCACTTGAGGGAAATTTGCTACTGTCCTACAAACCTCTGCACTTGGAGGCCCAACAACGTCTACAAGAAGAAGGTTGTGTAGTAGACATCACTACTATGAATAAACCCAATCGTTTTGTCCTTAATGGCAACAATACAAATACGTGTCTTGTGCCCTACTTTGTCAATGGGATAGAGCACCACAAGATTGAACCCTTCACAAAGCACCTCTCTCATTGCAAGATAAATCAATCTAGTTGGCCAAACCAAACGGATAAATCGAAGAGAAATACAAAGCTATAACAATCATGCATAAAAGAGTTCAGATAAGACTCAATTAATATTCATAAATATTTAGATCATAAACCCACAATTCATCGGATCCCAACTAAGACACCGCAAAAGAAGATTACATCGGATAGAACTCCAAGAAGATCGAGGAGCACATGGTACACATTTGTTGACCAAGTTGTCAACGCCCTGCGTAGGCTTCGACCTATTGGCCCACATGTCAGCCTGCAAAAATGTGGCATATATTTAACCCATGTTTTCTAGAATGTACAGTCTATTTGCTGGGCTGGGTGAACAAATAATTTCGCGTCAATGCGGCCCATTTAATATTTTCTAAGAAATCCCAGCCCATTTGCACTTTCTTGAAATACACGAATTAGCTGGGCTCATTCTATATATAATGTTAGGTTAGAAGGAGCAATTAATATCAAAAAATAAACCGGAGCGACACATTTTTTGTATATAAAATTAACAAATTAGCGTGTTATTGCTCAAAATAAAAATGAGCGCGTTATTATTACATTGGTCCTTAAAATCTTCGCAAGCTTTTGTACGCAATCACTAGGATTTTCCTTGCCTGTGAGTAAAAAACAACCAGGATTTTCCTTGCCAACTTCTGTTAAATATTTACTTTTGTAAGTTAATAACACGTGGGATGTTTTTATAATGTATATATAAGTCTCTATAAAATATACAATAATAGTAATAATATAAATATATATAATGTGATTAGAAGGGAAAACATAAATTGGACATAGCATTATTATTCTTATATATAGATAAATAGAACAGAGATCTGCGTATTATTAAAAAAATACATTGGGTTGCCGATCTTTAAGAAAAAGTAAAACCTACGCTGGGAGGCCCATAGGCCGGTATGGACCTTAAAAAATAAGTTGAAACCACTGTCTCCGTATGTCGTGGGCTACGTATGTTAAAAAACAAAACCTAGGCCTAGCTGATACTTGTTCGCCCTCTGGAAAAAATGATACCAGCTAGATCCCCGAGCGAACTGGATTAAAGAGGGGGCCGGCGGCACGACTGAAAGAGCACATCAGGAGCGATTTTTTTTCTTCAATGGATGGCTCTCGATGGAGTTTTTTTACTTGCCTCTGCACCATACAACTTGTATTTTTACCCTCCCAGTCTGTGGTGGACCAACAGCCCATTTGCTGGGCGGGCCAACCTATAGAAACCAGCACTCGATTTTTCATCAAGCCCCCAAAACAACGCAGTACTATGTTTGTTTTGAGGCCGAAAACATTACGGCAGGGGTTGAGCGGGGAGGGGGTAAGACAGAGCAAAAATATTAAAAAGAGCTGATGCGCCATTGCTACCCTAACAAAGCAGGTGCAATTCTTCTCGGGAAGAAGGTGTGCCGTTGACACCCACACATCACAAATCCCACAGTAGACATACTAACAAGTTCACACACAAGTACAATAGAAAAGGTAAACATTCGTATCAAACTCAGGTTCACAGGACACGTTCATATTCATAGCCAACATTCACAATCAACAACTCAAAAGATTCATATATACACAAGTTCAGCATGTCTATCCATCCAAATGATTGATAGATCACACAACAATATTCATAGATAATTCACAAAAAGATTCAGATATACACATGTTTAGTATGTTTATGCATCCAAATGATTGAGACCACAGCCAATATCATCCATAGACGAACTTTAATTACCTAAGGTACAGACTGGTAAATGGTGTTCAGTCGGAGGTACTTCTTGCTAAAATTAATGCTTGTACGAGTAAACTTTCGAGTACATAAGAGGCAGCACAGACAATCTGAACTTTGCTTGTACGTTTATCCTCAAATAGCGGCCTTGTGCCGAGGGAGGTTTGATCAACTTGGCCACTACTTTCATCCAACTAGTTTACTGGCTCATCTTGGTCCTGTAGCTCGCCAAAATTCTACATTGCAGACAAGAAAGGAGGCGGTTGAAAAAATGAACCACCCAAAAAATTTATGCAGTTCAACTGAAATGGAGCATCCCTGGCGTGCAGACTGATTAAGTGCCAGATGAATATACGTGTCAACCAACTTGTTTGGAATCTTTAGACTCCATGCCATACAGTTCGCTACCATATGTGTCGATAACCAAAAGGCACAAGTTGGGACCAAAGACTGGACTGCGTTTTTCTGGGCTATGCGCCAAGCAATATTTTTGGCGTTCACTCTCCTAATACTTGGAGTTTGACAACTGGTTGACGCTGGTTGATAGTCGAATGAATATAGGCACTTCTTCTTGTCAACATCGATGCTTGTCTGAGTGAACTTTGGAGTACATAGCAGCAGCATAAGTATCTGTCCATCTGATCTTTTTGTGCAGTTCTACTGAAATCACCCATTGTAATGATTTGCCTGCGAGTTCAGGCTCCAAGCTACTCCTTTATGAAATCAGCAAACAGTAGCACAATACCAAATTACCAATACATATGACAAGCACAACAATCAGGATAAAGACCAGTACCAACCTGTGCGAGGTAGCATATCAATTACTATTTCCTTTGACTGGAAGCCGAGATAAGCCAAGCAACTGATAGCAAAGGAAGGAAGCAAGCCTAGATTAGCGACTGACAGGAAAGGAAGGAAGCTGTCGAGGCAATGAAGCACCCAAAGTTTTTGTGCAGTTCCACCAAAATCGAGCATCCATGTTGGCACATATATTGAGAGAGTGAGATTACTGTAATAGTGGGACTAGTTGATGAAACATACACTAACAAATAGAAGCACCCTCATTATCTTAATGGGTAAAGTTAGCAACATAGTAGTCTTGCTTAAAGAGAGGTATTAGTTTATTTAATTAGTGTCAAATAGCTCAACACTCAAAGCATTGCCATGTAATAGGTTGCAAAACTTTAACGTGCAAAGTTAAAGGAGTTTCTCATGACAGTAGCACGATACAAATAGAGATGACAGCAAACTAATATGGATGAAGGCCTTAGGTCGGTACCAACCTGAGCAAAAAAGCTTATTCATGTAGTCCGAGAAGAGATGATAAAGCACTCACTGGAATCACTCAATAGAATATATTTTTGTGCACTTCAAATGTATGGTTGAAAACACTCTTGTTTACCAGTGCTGAGATTATATCAAAAGATTATCAAGAACTTCCAGCAGAGTTAAAGCACTGGCTGGGATACAGTTCATTGTATTGTCTTGTGTAGTTCCACTAAAATGTATGATTGGCACAACATGATCCCTGTTTGCACAAGTAGGAACAAGGTGAAACCTTCATTAGCTTAGTGAGAAAGGATAGAAAGACATTAGCATATTACTCTAACAGTAGCATCAAATTCATGATGGACAATACGCAAAACATTGCCTCATTGAACCAATGGCAATAAATTGACATGCAAAACAATAGCACTATTTTTCATGACACTACCAATATTCCCTCCCTGCTCCACCACATGATCCACCTCCATAGGCAAACATACACACGTACATGATTCAACATAGGGTGCTACTAAAGATTTGTTTAACTCCGACAGGAAAATTAGGCAGCAATAAATTAGTGGTACTTCAGTACTCCTATTAATTAAGTGACCTTGCAGGAGAGACAGCAGAAGTGGAAGGGCTCCCTGGAGGATCGTCTCACATGTAAGGTAGACGTTGCCGGAGCCCTTGAATGGCCTCGACTGAGGCCTCAGGCTTCAGCAAGATCACCATGGCACTGTTTATTCTTCTTCTTCTTCCTCCTCTTCATGCTCTGTTTCTCTTTCTCCTCACCAGTTGGTGAAACCAAGTACATGATTGGCCTTCTATTTCAGAATTGGTTTTGTCAGTGAGGGAGTACAAGTGTACTAGTAAACAATAGCATGATTTTCTCATGGCAGTTGCAAAATAGAGATGAACACATGCATTAAATATCATTCTTACCTAAAGGAAGGTTATGGTGCCAATATGGATGATGAGGATTGGAACACAGATCTCCCTTTGTGCAGTTCCACCGAAATGAACCAACTGTTCCATTATGACATTCCAGTTAAACAGCACAAAAGTCACTTCTTTTAAGAAGTGTTTTGTGCGGTGCACCAGAAGGTCACAACAGCAACCAGGTGAAATGGATATCCCTGTTTGCACAAAAAGCTACAGAGGAAACAGTCAGAGTCTCAAACAATTACAGGCAAAAACATTAGGCTAAACTTGTCATGGCTTATAACAGTGGCATGGCTTAATTTTACCAGGGGCATTAGATTAAGAATGGCTAAATATTTGGTATAAGGGCATGGGACAGTGGGTGCACCAGCAGTCCAGCACCATGTACCTAAACAGGGGCATAAAGTGGTGATTCAGAGTTTGTTGCCCCGAGATACAAACATCAGAAACATATCTGGGTTGGTCCCATTTTTGTTCACTCTAGCCACCTACTCCTATGTGTGGATAGAAAATCTAGTCCTGGTCATACCACTGTGTACAGTGTTTCCCCTATATTTCCCTTTTCGACCAAGAGACCGGTTGGATGACCAGTCCGTACTACTTTCACCCCCTTTCCTTCATGTTTCTACCAAGTCCGATGTACATACTAAACTCCCCCACCCCCACTTTATTTCTTGTTTGAATCAAGTACAAGATTCGACTCCATGAAGTAGCTTTACTTCTAACAATAGAAGAAAAATAGGTGACGTTGGACCATCCGATCGAGAGGGGCTGAGAGGTAGAAAATGATGCACATTCAACGACGTAGCGAGCTGGGGAAGTAGAGCTAGGGCGGTTTCGAAGGAAGATATACCTGAAGGTCATCGGGATGTGGATAGGTGGGCGGCGGGAGGCCGGATCCGCCCACACTAGGGCAATGACGAATGGATCGGAGGACCTCCCACGCCGGTGCTCGGCCAGAGATAATGGTGCAGCCGACAGTGGGTCTCCTCCCTCGCTATCGACGACGGCCTAAACGCTGCCCCTCCTCCCCTTCACAGGCGGAGGGGGATACGGCCGGATCTGTAACCAGCGGTGAGGATAGAAAGACAGTGTTTTTTGAAGGGAGAAAGACAGTGTTACCACCGCTATCTTGTTTAGATCTGGAGAGGATGAGAGTGTGTGAATAGAGCAACCCTAGCAAGCAAGCGCGGAGGCTCCGGCCGATATATGTAGTGGGGTAGTTTTCCTTTTTCACTCCATCAAAACAATCATTTAAAATTGTGTACGTGCCAGGTCGCCGTTTTTTTAGTTGTTGATTGTTTTTTGAGATAGCTACCTGTTTATTCCAAGTGGTGTTACGGTGTGCCAGGTCGCACTTTGTATCGTTCAAGTCTGGTACAAGACCCTCCATTAAATGAACAACCACCCCCTCATAAAATTTGTGAACAAGCCCACGGCTAAAATTATCGGAAATGTGGGCTGCCCCAACATGCATTATTATTTATATTTTCTATGTGGGAGTATCCTCAAAACACAATGTGAGAGTACAATATTTATTGGGCCCCTTTGTAATTGGTGCTAAATTTTGACCAAATATTTAACTGACAAAATGTTAGTGCATGTTAACAAAAATTGTATCGTTTGATTCGTATTTGAACATAGTTTTCAATGATGTAATTTTTTGTGACATGCATGAACATTTGGTTAGTTAAATTTATTGTCAAAATTTGGCAAGGTGCATTAAATCAACACATGCAAGTATCAAAAGGAAAGTCACGACCATGCATGCATTGTAATTAATACATCGGTAAACGCAAATTATTGAAATATATCGAGTGCGGTGCTTTGATGTGTTACGTCAACTCGTACAAGACCAAGAAGTTTGATTACTACAACGCCCTCTCCCTCGTGGACTGAGCTCCGGTGCCTTAACTGCTCCTGCCTTTGGCTGTATGACAGGTGGGCCACCCACCTGTTGGCCCACCTGTCATACACGCAAAGGCAGGAGCAGTAAGTCAATGAAGCTACGTCCCTCCCTCGCCCATGAGCGTGGTGGCTGGCAGGACTAGGAGAAGCTTTCGCTACACGCTCTCCCTCCCGCACGCGGTGGACATGCAGCAGTTCAATCGGTGTCAGATGGCCAGAAGCATACTATAGTACTCCTCCACTGCAGTAGTACTCCATCATTGTTCGACTTCCCAAAGAGGCGAAGAGCCAAGCGCAGCCCGGACGTTCGTGTGGCAGTTTCATGTGTACTAGAGTAGTCTAGGATAGTGTGTACCGTGCCTGTAAGCTTAAAATCGTTGGGGTCGGCTCCATGCTATGGGGCCGTCTCGAAGCATTTTTTTGTTGATTAAAATAATCTTCTGGCCCTACCTGTCATCCTGGTGATTGTAGTTTGCACGCTCATATGGTCAAGACAGGAATATATATTTTATTTTGTGGTGGGGTAAATGTTAGAGGTTGCAGCAAATATATTGTACACTGCGGGTCTTTCAACCAAGTTTAGAGGCAAGCATGTGGGGCCAGTGCTATGATGTGTTTCGTCAACTCGTACAACGAGGAGAAGCTTGATTTTACTACTACACGCCTCTCCCTCGCCCATGCGCGCGGTGGCTCGCACACAAGGATAGGCTTTTGCTTATACAGTACTACAACAAGCTATCCCTCCCGCATCCAGTGGATGGACATGCACCAGTGGATTCAATACTGTAGAAGTAGTAGTAACATCATTGTTCGTCTTCTCGAAGAGGCGAAGAGCCAAGCGCAACCCGAACGTGGCAGTTGCGAATGCTCGCGTGGCAGTCTTTGTGTAGGGGTGGGGCGTGGTGCGGTGCCTTGGAGCACGCATATAGCCAGGCTCTTGCATGAGACAAAATTGCTATTTGAGCCCACTATTGTAGTACTAGTACTTGCTAGTATAGCCCTGTAAACCGGAAAGGAGTATTTGCCTTTCTAGAGATTTCAACAAGTGACTAGACTACACCCTAAATGAGTAAGTAAGTAGTACATATGGAGCAAAATGAGTGAATCTACACCGTAAATAAATACTATGTAGTTCTCTCGTTTCCTCTCTGCCTTGATCGCGGTGCACAATATTGAGTACTCCTATATGACTAGCCGCTCTATCTACATGCGGGACATCAAAGCATCCGGGCCCGCATGCCATCCACCAAATCACAGCGAGGTGCTATAGTCGAGACTCACCGGTCACCCCGGTGTGGCCGTCATGACCCGTCATATCACAAAACCCACACCTTTACCAGCAGTGGTAAAGTGGCCTCGAAGTTGGACTAGATTAAGCAACCATCATTTCACTGTAACGCTCATTGAAGCCCTTTCTCCCCTTTCTTGAAGAAAACCTCACTCCAGGCTACTCACTTCTGCCATTTTTCTTCTGTACCGACGAAGGAAAGGTGGGCGAATCAGTGATGCTACTATATTTTCTATCCAAGAATCTTCTTTTTGCGAATCGCCGACCGATTCTCACAGCCTATTCTTTTCCCATTTTCATTGCGATTGTGGTTTCCTCTCGATTGCTTTTCGTTTGTCAGTTCATTGATGGATCCTGGAGCACTAGGCAAAGAGTTGCTGGCAGACAACCCACTGGAGACAGCAATCTTCAGGAAGAGAGCACCGACCAACGAGTTGACCATGTTGGCGGGCCAACCCATGGAGAAGAAGAACTCCATGAAACAAGCACTGGCCAAAGAGCTAACGACGTTGGCGGACGAACTCCTCGAAGAAATGTGGAAGAACAGCAAGGGCTCCACCGTGCCTACCCCAGAAACTCTAATGGCCACCTTTGCGAGGCTCAAGGCCGAGTTTGAGGAGATAGTCACTGTTGAGAAGCAGTATTCCCCTGGCAAGGTGATGGCCCCCATCGAGGACGAGGAGATGGCCCCCGGAGGGATGGGATCCCCCGGTGAGCTGCACAAGGTAAAAAAATAGTGGCTTACCATAGTTGTGGTTTTTGATTATTTGCAATGTGCTTGCTAATATGTTAGGGTTGTGCAGGTGCCGGTGGACGTCCTTGATGATTCCGATGTCGCGGCCCGTCCTGTGGACAACGCCCCAGAGATCGTTTTCAATGTCGCGGTCCGTCCTGTTGACATCGCCGCGGAGATCAATTCCGATGCCGCTGTCCATCCTGTGGACATCGCCCTGATACGTCTCCGCCGTATCTATCATTTTTGATTGTTTCATGCCAATATTATACAACTTTTACATATTTTTGGCATCTTTTTATATGATTTATTGGACTAACCTATTGATCCAGTGCCCAGTGCCAGTTCCTGTTTTTTGCATGTTTTTTGTATCGCAGAAAATCCATATCAAACGAAGTCCAAATGCAATAAAACTTCACGGAGAATTATTTTGGAATATATGTGATTTTGGGGAGTTGGAATCACCGCAAACGGAGGCCCACACAGGGAACAAGACACCACGGCACCACCCCTGAGCCAGGCGTGCCGAGGTGGGTTGTGCTCGCCTTGTACGTTGGTTGGGGATCTACTTCGGGCGCAAGGAAGCTTATATCCGGAAAAAAATTCGTGTTAAAATCTCAGCTCAGTCGGAGTTACGGATCTCCGGGAATATAAGAAACGGTTTTTGGCCATATCTGGAGAACGCGAAACAGAAGAGAACAGAGAGGGAGATCCAATCTCGGAGGGGCTCCCGTGTTGGAAATATGCCCTAGAGGCAATAATAAATGGTTATTATTATATTTCTTTGTTCATGATAATCGTCTATTGTTCATGCTATAATTGTATTGTCCGGAAATCGTAATACATGTGTGAATACATAGACCACAACGTGTCCCTAGTAAGCCTCTAGTTGACTAGCTCGTTGATCAACAGATAGTCATGGTTTCCTGGCTATGGACATTGGATGTCATTGATAACGGGATCACATCATTAGGAGAATGATGTGATGGACAAGACCCAATCCTAAGCATAGCATAAAAGATCGTGTAGTTTCGTTTGCTAGAGCTTTTCCAATGTCAAGTATCTTTTCCTTAGACCATGAGATCGTGCAAATCCCGGATACCGTAGGAGTGCTTTGGGTGTGCCAAACGTCACAACGTAACTGGGTGACTATAAAGGTACACTACGGGTATCTCCGAAAGTGTCTGTTGGGTTGGCACGGATCAAGACTGGGATTTGTCACTCCGTGTGACGGAGAGGTATCTCTGGGCCCACTCGGTAATGCATCATCATAATGAGCTCAATGTGACTAAGGCGTTAGTCACGGGATCATGCATTGCGGTACGAGTAAAGAGACTTGCCGGTAACGAGATTGAACAAGGTATTGGGATACCGACGATCGAATCTCGGGCAAGTAACATACCGATTGACAAAGGGAATTGCATACGGGATTGATTGAATCCTCGACACCGTGGTTCATCCGATGAGATCATCGTGGAACATGTGGGAGCCAACATGGGTATCCAGATCCCGCTGTTGGTTATTGACCGGAGAGGCGTCTCGGTCATGTTTGCATGTCTCCCGAACCCGTAGGGTCTACACACTTAAGGTTCGGTGACGCTAGGGTTGTAGAGATATGTGTATGCGGAAACCCGAAAGTTGTTCGGAGTCCCGGATGAGATCCCGGATGTCACGAGAGGTTCCGGAATGGTCCAGAGGTGAAGAATTATATATAGGAAGTCAAGTTTCGGCCAGCGGGAAAGTTTCGGGGGTTACCGGTATTGTACCGGGACCACCGGAAGGGTCCCGGGGGTCCACCGGGTGGGGCCACCTATCCCGGAGGGCCCCGTGGGCTGAAGTGGGAAGGGAGCCAGCCCCTAGTGGGCTGGGCGCCCCCCCATGGGCCTTTCCCCCTGTGCCTAGGGTTGCAAACCCTAGGGTGGGGGGTTTCCCACTTGCCTTGGGGGGCAAGGCACCCCCCTGGCCGCCGCCCCTTGCCCTAGATGGGCTTTGGACGCCGCCCCCCGTTCCCAGGGGGCCTATATAAAGGGGGGGAGGGCAGAACTTATAGCCTTGGGCGCCTCCCTCTCCCCCTGCAACACCTCTCTCTCTCTCGCAGAAGCTCGGCGAAGCCCTGCCGGAGACCCGCTACATCCACCACCACGCCGTCGTGCTGCTGGATCTCCATCAACCTCTCCTCCCCCCTTGCTGGATCAAGAAGGAGGAGACGTCGCTGCACCGTACGTGTGTTGAACGCGGAGGTGCCGTCCGTTCGGCACTCGGTCATCGGTGATTTGGATCACGGCGAGTACGACTCCGTCATCCACGTTCATTGGAACGCTTCCGCTTGCGATCTACAAGGGTATGTAGATGCACTCCTTTCCCCTCGTTGCTAGTAGACTCCATAGATGCATCTTGGTGAGCGTAGGAAAATTTTAAAATTATGCTACGATTCCCAACAGTGGCATCATGAGCCAGGCCTATGCGTAGTTACTATGCACGAGTAGAACACAAAGCAGTTGTGGGCGTTGAGTTTGCCAATTCTTCTTGCCGCTACTAGTCTTTTCTTGTTTCGGCGGCATTGTAGGATGAAGCGGCCCGGACCGACCTTACACGTACGCTTACGTGAGACAGGTTCCACCGACTGACATGCACTAGATGCATAAGGTGGCTAGCGGGTGTCTGTCTCTCCTACTTTAGTCGGAACGGATTCGATGAAAAGGGTCCTTATGAAGGGTAAATAGAAATTGGCAAATCGCGTTGTGGTCATACGTAGGTAAGAAAACGTTCTTGCTAGAAACCTACAAACCACGTAAAAAACTTGCAACAACAATTAGAGGACGTCTAACTTGTTTTTGCAGCAAGTGCTATGTGATGTGATATGGCCAGAAGATGTGATGAATGATATATGTGATGTATGAGATTGATCATATTCTTGTAATAGAAATCACGACTTGCATGTCGATGAGTATGACAACCGGCAGGAGCCATAGGAGTTGTCTTTATTATTTTGCATGACCTGTGTGTCATTGAATAACGCCATGTAAATTACTTTACTTTGTTGCTAAACGCGTTAGCCATAGAAGTAGAAGTGATCGTTGGCATGACGACTTCATGAAGACACAATGATGGAGATCATGATGATGGAGATCATGGTGTCATGCCGGTGACGAAGATGATCATGGTGCCCCGAAGATGGAGATCAAAGGAGCATGATGATATTGGCCATATCATGTCACTATTTGATTGCATGTGATGTTTATCATGTTTTTGCATCTTATTTGCTTAGAACGACGGTAGTAAGTAAGATGACCTCTTATAATAATTTCAAGAAAAGTGTTCACCCTAACTGTGCACCGTTGCGAAGGTTCGTTGTTTCGAAGCACCACGTGATGATCGGGTGTGATAGATTCTAACGTTCGAATACAACGGGTGTTGACGAGCCTAGCATGTACAGACATGGCCTCGGAACACACGCAATACACTTAGGTTGACTTGACGAGCCTAGCATGTACAGACATGGCCTCGGAACACGGAGGACCGAAAGGTCGAGAATGAGTCGTATAGAAGATACGATCAACATGGAGATGTTCACCGATCTTGACTAGTCCGTCTCACGTGATGATCGGACACGGCCTAGTTAAACTCGGATCATGTTTCACTTAGATGACTAGAGGGATGTCTATCTGAGTGGGAGTTCATTAAATAATTTGATTAGATGAACTTAATTATCATGAACTTAGTCTAAAATCTTTACACTATGTCTTGTAGATCTAATGGCCAACGTTGTCCTCAATTTCAACGCGTTCCTAGAGAAAACCAAGCTGAAAGATGATGGCAGCAACTATACGGACTGGGTCCGGAACCTGAGGCTCATCCTCATAGTAGCCAAGAAAGATTATGTCTTAGAAGCACCGCTAGGTGATGCACCAATTCCACAGAACCAAGACGTTATGAACGCTTGGCAATCACGTGCTGATGATTACTCCCTTGTTCAGTGCGGCATGCTTTACAGCTTAGAACCGGGTCTCCAAAAGCGTTTTGAGAAACATGGAGCATATGAGATGTTCGAGGAGCTGAAACTGGTTTTTCAAGCTCATGCCCGGGTCGAGAGATATGATGTCTCCGACAAGTTCTTCAGCTGTAAAATGGAGGAGAACAGTTCTGTTAGTGAGCACATACTCAGAATGTCTGGGTTGCACAATCGCTTGTCTCAGCTAGGAGTTAATCTCCCGGATGACGCGGTCATTGACAAAATCCTCCAGTCGCTTCCACCAAGCTACAAGAGCTTTGTGATGAACTACAATATACAGGGGATGGAAAAGACCATTCCTGAGGTATATTCAATGCTGAAATCAGCGGAAGGGGAGATCAGAAAAGAACATCAAGTGTTGATGGTGAATAAAACCACTAAGTTCAAGAAGGGCAAGGGTAAGAAGAACTTCAAGAAGGACGGCAAGGGAGTTGCCGCGCCCGGTAAACCAGTTACTGGGAAGAAGTCAAAGAATGGACCCAAGCCCGAGACTGAGTGCTTTTATTGCAAGGGAAGTGGTCACTGGAAGCGGAACTGCCCCAAATACTTAGCGGACAAGAAGAAGGCCGGCAACACCAAAGGTATATGTGATATACATGTAATTGATGTGTACCTTACCAGTACTCGTAGTAGCTCCTGGGTATTTGATACCGGTGCGGTTGCTCATATTTGTAACTCAAAACAGGAACTACGGAATAAACGGAGACTGGCGAAGGACGAGGTGACGATGCGCGTCGGGAATGGTTCCAAGGTCGATGTGATCGCCGTCGGCACGCTACCTCTGCATCTACCCACGGGATTAGTTTTAAACCTCAATAATTGTTATTTAGTGCCAGCTTTGAGCATGAACATTGTATCTGGATCTCGTTTAATTCGAGATGGCTACTCATTTAAATCCGAGAATAATGGTTGTTCTATTTATTTGAGAGATATGTTTTATGGTCATGCCCCGCTGGTCAATGGTTTATTTTTGATGAATCTCGAACGTGATGTTACACATGTTCATAGTGTGAATACCAAAAGATGTAAAGTTGATAACGATAGTCCCACATACTTGTGGCACTGCCGCCTTGGTCACATTGGTGTCAAGCGCATGAAGAAGCTCCATGCAGATGGACTTTTGGAGTCTCTTGATTACGAATCATTTGACACGTGCGAACCATGCCTCATGGGTAAGATGACCAAGACTCCGTTCTCCGGAACAATGGAGCGAGCAACCAACTTATTGGAAATCATACATACCGATGTGTGCGGTCCAATGAGTGCTGAGGCTCGCGGAGGATATCGTTATGTTCTCACTCTCACTGATGATTTAAGTATATATGGGTATGTCTACCTAATGAAACACAAGTCTGAAACCTTTGAAAAGTTCAAGGAATTTCAGAGTGAAGTTGAGAATCAACGTGACAGGAGAATAAAATTCTTACGATCAGATCATGGTGGAGAATATTTAAGTCACGAGTTTGGTGCACACTTAAGGAAATGTGGAATAGTTTCACAACTCACGCCGCCTGGAACACCTCAGAGAAATGGTGTGTCCGAACGTCGTAATCGCACTCTATTGGATATGGTGCGATCTATGATGTCTCTTACCAATTTACCGCTTTCATTTTGGGGCTATGCTTTAGAGACTGCCGCATTCACTTTAAATAGGGCTCCAAATCCGTTGAGACGACACCGTATGAATTATGGTTTGGGAAGAAACCTAAGCTGTCGTTTCTAAAAGTTTGGGGATGCGATGCTTATGTCAAGAAACTTCAACCTGAAAAGCTCGAACCCAAATCGGAAAAATGCGTCTTCATAGGATACCCTAAGGAAACTATTGGGTATACCTTCTACCTCAGATCCGAAGGCAAGATCTTCGTTGCCAAGAACGGGTCCTTTCTGGAGAAGGAGTTTCTCTCAAAAGAATTGAGTGGGAGGAAAGTGGAACTTGATGAGGTGATAGTCACCCCTTCCGAACCGGAAATTAGCGCAGCGCGGGAAAATGTTCCTGTGGTGCCTACACCGACTGGGGAGGAAGTTAATGATGATGATCATGAAGCTTCAGATCAAGTTACTGAACTTCGTAGGTCCACAAGGACACGTTCCGCACCAGAGTGGTACGGCAACCCTGTCCTGGAAATCATGTTGTTAGACAACGGTGAACCTTCGAACTATGAAGAAGCGATGGCGGGCCCGGATTCCGACAAATGGCTAGAAGCCATGAAATCCGAGATAGAATCCATGTATGAAAACAAAGTATGGACTTTGTGTGACGCCCCCGATTTGATCGTACACTAATCATGCACGCAATGTGTACGACCAAGATCAGGGACTCACGGGAAGATATCACAACACAACTCTAAAACATAAATAAGTCATACAAGCATCATAATACAAGCCAGGGGCCTCGAGGGCTCGAATACAAGTGCTCGATCATAGACGAGTCAGCGGAAGCAACAATATCTGAGTACAGACATAAGTTAAACAAGTTTGCCTTAAGAAGGCTAGCACAAAAGTAGCAACGATCGAAAAGGCAAGGCCTCCTGCCTGGGACCTCCTAACTACTCCTGGTCGTCGTCAGCGGCCTGCACGTAGTAGTAGGCACCTCCAGTGTCGTAGGTGTCGTCGTTGACGGTGGCGTCTGGCTCCTGGACTCCAACATCTGGTTGCGACAATCAGATAGATAGGAAGGGGGAAAAGAGGGAGAGAAGCAACCGTGAGTACTCATCCAAAGTACTCGCAAGCAAGGAGCTACACTACATATGCATGGGTATATGTGTAAAGAGGCATATCAGTGGACTGAACTGCAGAATGCCGGAATAAGAGGGGGATAGCTAGTCCTGTCGAAGACTACGCTTCTGGACATCTCCATCTTGCAGCATGTAGAAGAGAGTAGATTGAAGTCCTCCAAGTAGCATCGCATAGCATAATCCTACCCGGCAATCCCCTCCTCGTCGCCCTGTTAGAGAGCGATCACCGGGTTGTATCTGGCACTTGGAAGGGTGTATTTTATTCAGTATCCAGTTCTAGTTGTCATAAGCTCAAGGTACAACTCCGGGTCGTCCTTTTACCGAGGGACACGGCTATTCGAATAGATAAACTTCCCTGCAGGGGTGCACCACATAACCCAACACGCTCGATCCCAATTGGCCGGACACACTTTCTGGGTCATGCCCGGCCTCGTAAGATCAACGCGTCGCAGCCCCACCTAAGGCTCAACAGAGAGGTCAGCACGCCGGTCTAATCCTATGCGCGCAGGGGTCTGGGCCCATCGCCCTATGCACACCTGCACGTTGCGAACGCGGCCGCGAGCAGACCTAGCAACCCACACGATCACGGCGGTTACGTCAAAGCGGTCCAACACGGCGCGCGCCACTCAGTCGCTGACGTCACGAAGGCTTCGGCTGATACCACGACGTCGGGATACCCATAACTACTCCCACGTAGATGGTTAGTGCGTATAGACCAAATGGCCAGACTCAGATCAAATACCAAGATCTCGTTAAGCGTGTTAAGTATCCGCGAACGCCGACCAGGGCCAGGCCCACCTCTTACCTAGGCGGTCTCAAC
This sequence comes from Triticum aestivum, assembly GCF_018294505.1. Taxonomy (NCBI): domain Eukaryota; kingdom Viridiplantae; phylum Streptophyta; class Magnoliopsida; order Poales; family Poaceae; genus Triticum; species Triticum aestivum. The sequence goes on along the minus strand of NC_057802.1, from coordinate 380,137,782 downwards.
CTGCCCTGTCGCTCCGCCACAAAGATCCACTTGCGGGTACTCCTACGAGCCGACCCGACTTTAGTCATCACATGTGTCATGTATATAGTATATAAGTATATGCCCGTGATCACCGCCCAGGTGATCACGGCCCGATAGTATAGCACAGCAGACGGACAAGAATGTAGGGCCACTGATGGAAATCTAGCATCCTAGACTAAGCATGTAGGATTGCAGGTAAAGGTATCAACAGTAGTAGCAAGGATAGGCTATGCATCAGAATAGGATATCGAAAAGCAGTAACATACTACACTACTCTAATGCAAGCAGTAGAGATTAGAGTAGGCGATATCTGGTGATCAAGGGGGGGGCTTGCCTGGTTGCTCTGGCAAGTAGGAGGGGTCGTCGACTCCGTAGTCGAACTGGGCAGCAGCAGTGTCGGTCTCGTAGTCTACCGGAGAGAAGAGGGGGAAGAAACAGTAAATACAATGCAAACATAAGCAAGACGATGCGTGACAAGACAATGAGCGGTGCTAGGGGTGCCCTAACGCGACAGTAGGTGGTACTGGTGAAGGGGGGGAACATCCGGGAGGTATTCCCGATGTTTCGCGTTTTCGGACAGACGGACCGGAGGGGGAAAGTTGCTAGTTCGATAGGTTAGGGAGGTGTGGTGGACGAACGGACCGCGTATTCGGATTCGTCTCGTCGTTCTGAGCAACTTTCATATAGAAAACATTTTAATCCGAGTTACGGATTAAAAGATATGATTTTCTAAAGGTTTTATTAATTTCTGGAATTTAATTAATTATTTAATTTAATTCGAAATTTGGATTAATGACATCAGCATGATGTCATGCTGACATCAGCAGTCAACAGGGGTTGACTAAGTCAAACTGACATGTGGGTCCAGTGGGACCCACCTGTCATTCACTATTTAGATTAATTAGGGTTTAACTAATTAATTATTATTTAATTAAATTAAACAGGATTAATTAACTTAATTATTAATTAATTAATTAATTAATTAATTAAATTATTTTTATTTCTTTAGTTATTTATTTATTAATTTTTATTAATTAATTTAGTATTATTATTCTTACTATTAATATTTTATTTGTTTAATTATTTATTAATTAGTTTATTGTTTTATTATTATTATTATTATTTATTTATTTATTTTTTATTAGTAAACGTTCTGGCGCTGTGGGCCCGTTTGTCATTGGGCCAGGGGGTCGGGCCCAGTGGCCAGTAGCTCAGGTGGGGCTAGGCCCACCTGGCGGTGGCCCAGAGGGCGAGGCCCACTGGCAGTGGCCCAGAGGGCACTGCGGCTACGGGCGCAACGGCGTAACGGCGTCCGCCCGAACGGGACGGCGAGGGAGCGCGGCGGACGAAGGCCGTCGGGGCGCGCGCGGGCGAGGCTCGCCGGCCGGAGCAGCGCCGCAGCAGGGGGCGGCAGAGGCGGCCACGTGCGGCCACGGGCGCGTACGGGGGCGAGGTGCGGGGCGAAGCCAGAGGCCAACGCCAGTGGGAGGCAACGGCGGCGCGGCTCGCGCGGGCGCGCGTCGGTGCGGTCGGGCGTGGGGAAGAAGCTGCGAGGGGGGGGGGCGCGGGGCGAGGCCACGGGCCTGCCCGCGACGGCGAGGGCGCGAGGACGAGGGGGGGGCAGGCGGGGCGTGGCCGACGCGGGCGCGCGGTCGTGGCGCGCGCGGTCGAAGGCCGTGCGGGCGCGTGCGTGGCCAGGCGCGGCGGGGCGCGTCTGGGCGCGCCGGAGCGCGAGCGGGGCGGCGGTGACCGAGAGGAGAGGGGCGGGCGACGGAGGCCGGTGGCCTCACCGAGGGATGCAGGGTCACGGCAGTGGGGGTCGAGGGGGAGACGGGGGCGACGGCGATGCGGTGTCGAGGCGCAGGCCGGCGAGGAGGAGGAGGCAGGCCGGCGAGGCAGTGCTCCGGCGAGGCGAGGGCGCGGGGTCGAGCGCGACGGCGACGGCCTCCTCCTCGATCCAGATCGGGGGGGAGGGAGGTGAGATATTTCGGGGGGGGAGCGAGTGGTGAGGCTGTCGGTGGGGGGGGCAGGGGATAAGGTGAGGGGGGTTTGGGCCGGCCGGCTGGGCCTGGGGTGGCCCAGTTGGGCCAGGTCCAGTGGGGGGGGGCTTTTGTTCTTTTTTTTTTGTTCTGTTTTCTGTTTTGTTTTGCCTTTTCTTTTATTTGTTTATTTCCTTTTCTGTTTATTTCATTTAAAAGTATTTAGATATTTTATAAAAATGTGTTTCTCCACCATAATTACCAGTGTAATATTTGGCACCCACTGAACATTTCTGTTTGAATTTTTGAAAACTTTTATTTTCCACTTTAATTATGTTGAAGTTTGAACTAGGAGTTTGACAAGGTGTGGTTCAAATGTGATCAAGCCCTGTTTAGCAACATGATTAGCTTAATCACAGGGGGTTACTATAGCATGATTCTCAGAGTGTTACAAATCTCCTCCACTACAAGAAATCTCGTCCCGAGATTTAGGAGGTAGAAGGAAACAGTGCGGGGTATTCTTCGCGCAGACGATCCTCTCGTTCCCAAGTGGCCTCATCTTCAGAATGGTGCGACCACTGGACTTTGAGAAACTTGATCGCCTTCTGACGTGTGCGGCGTTCAGCTTGGTCGAGAATGCGGACCGGATGCTCCTTATAGGAGAGGTCTTGCTGCAATTCGAGCACTTCGTGATCCACAGCTCGGATTGGATCCTTGAAGCAACGGCGGAGCTGTGACACATGGAACACATCGTGAACCTGAGAAAGGTTCGGCGGTAGCTCCAGTTGGTATGCCACTTTTCCACGCCTTTCGAGAATAGTGAATGGGCCAATATAGCGAGGAGCTAGTTTGCCCTTGATCCCGAAGCGGTGAGCACCCTTCATAGGTGTGACCCGAAGATAAGCCTTTTCGCCAGGTTGATAGACCATGTCTTTATGATGACGGTCATACTGACTCTTCTGACGTGACTGAGCAGTCTTGAGATTCTCGCGAATAATGCGGACTTGTTCTTCGGCATCTTGGATAATATCCGGACCGAAGAGTGGACGTTCCCCAGTTTCTGACCAGTTCAGAGGGGTTCGGCACTTTCGTCCATATAACACTTCGAAGGGGGCCATCTTCAGACTAGCTTGATAGCTATTATTATAAGAGAACTCAGCATACGGGAGAGATTCCTCCCATTTCTTGCCGAAGGAAATAACGCAAGCTCGAAGCATGTCTTCGAGAACTTGATTGACGCGTTCAACTTGTCCTTGCGATTGAGGATGAAACGCAGTACTGAATGACAGATGAGTTCCCATTGCTTCTTGGAAACTTGCCCAGAATCTTGAAGTGAATAAGCTGCCACGGTCTGAACTGATAACCAATGGAATACCGTGGAGTGAAACAATCCTGGACATATAGAGCGTTGCCAACTGGCTAGCAGTGATCGTTTCTTTGACTGCCAGAAAATGTGCAACTTTGGAAAGCCGGTCAATGACGACAAGAATAGCATCATTACCTTTCTGCGATTTGGGAAATCCAGTGACGAAGTCCATCTCAACATGGTCCCATTTCCATTCAGGAATAGAGATAGGTTGCAGAGTTCCAGCAGGCCTTTGATGTTCTGCTTTGATACGACGGCAAACGTCACACTCAGCAACATAACGAGCAATGTCTTGCTTCATATTAGTCCACCAGAATCTCTGACGGATGTCTTGATACATCTTTGTACTACCAGGATGGATACATAGAGGCGTATCATGAGCTTCTTTCATAACTTCCTGTGTCATATCCAGGTTTTTCTCTGCACATGGCACCACTAGGCGGCCCTTGAAGTATAGGGTGCCATCTTCAGAAATGGTGAAGAATGAGGGCTTTCCTTCTGCGAGGTAGCGCTTAATCTTGTAGGCTTCAGAGTCATACTTCTGTAGCCTTTTGATGCTGTCCTCGAGATCTGGTTTAGCAACTAGGGTATTGAGGGAACCCTGGGTAACAACGTGGAGGTTCACCTTGCCAAATTCCTTAGGAGGGGGAGCGAGTGCACCCGGAGGAACAATATGGAGGTTCAGCTTCCTGAATTCTTCAACAAGCGAGGGCTGAACTTTATGAACCTGGAGGTGGTTGCAGTAAGACTTGCGGCTCAAGGCATCAGCCATTACATTAGCCTTGCCTGGCGTATAGGAAATACCCAAGTCAAAGTCTGCAACAAGCTCCATCCATCTCTGCTGACGGAGGTTCAGATCTGGCTGAGTAAACAGATACTTCAGACTTTGGTGGTCAGTGAAGATCTCGCAACGATTACCGAGAAGGTAATGTCGCCACTGCTTCAGCGCATGAATGACAGCAGCAAGTTCGAGGTCGTGAACTGGGTAGTTCTCTTCGTGAGGGCGCAATTGTCGAGAGGCATAAGCAATCACTTTGCGGTCTTGCATTAGGACACAGCCTAATCCTTGACGGGAAGCGTCGCAGTAGATGACGAAGTCCTTCTTAGTATCAGGTGGAGCTAGAACTGGGGCAGAAGTCAACTTGTCTTTGAGTGCCTGGAAACTTTCCTGACATTTGTCTGTCCATTGGAACTTGACACCCTTATGCAACAGGTTAGTCAGAGGCCTGGCGATCTTAGAGAAGTTCTCGACAAATCGACGGCAATAGCTGGCGAGACCGAGAAAACTTCTGACTTGCTTAACGTTCTTGGGAGGAGTCCAATCAAGAATAGCCTGAACTCGCTCGGGGTTGACGGCAATACCATCCTTAGAGATGACATGCCCCAGATAGGTTACTTCCGGTAGCCAGAATTCACATTTAGAGAACTTGGCATATAGTTGATGTTCTCGTAGTTTTTCCAGCACAAGTCGAAGATGTTCAGCATGTTCTTCTTCGTTCTTGGAAAATATCAGGATATCATCCAGATAAACCACGACGAACTTGTCGAGGTAATCCATGAATATGTAGTTCATCAGACGAGAGAAGGTGGCTGGAGCATTGGTTAAACCGAAAGACATGACGGTGTACTCGTATGAACCATAGCGAGTCACGAAGGCGGTCTTTGGGATATCCTCTTCGCGAACACGGATCTGGTGGTAGCCCAACCTCAAGTCGAGCTTAGAGAACACTGACGAACCCGCCAGTTGATCATACAGATCATTGATCCGAGGAAGAGGGTATTTATTCTGAATGGTAGCTTGGTTTATAGGACGGTAGTCTTGAACTAACCGGTTTGTCCCGTCCTTCTTCTTGACAAAGAGAGAAGGTGCTCCCCAAGGAGAGCAACTTGGGCGAATGAATCCTTTGCGAAGAGACTTGTCGATTTCCTCCTTAAGCTCAAGGAGTTCATGCGGCGGCATCTTGTAGGGTCGCTTGGCTATAGGAGTGGTGCCTGGTTTCAAGTCGATGATGAATTCGACAGCTCTAGCAGGGGGAATCCCTGGAAGTTCTTCAGGGAAAGACGTCGAGGAATTCACGCACGACGGGAATGTTTTCAATGCCCTCGAGTGGTGCAGCGTTCAATGCATTCAATGCATAGAGCCTTGCCTCGGCATTTTGCACCAGATGGGCTTGGTAAGTAACTATCTCATCTGAAGGGTGTAGCAGATGGACGGTCTTAGTGGTGCAAACGATTGAAGCAGTATGCGCTTTTAACCAATTCATTCCCAGAATGAGATCAATGCTACAGGACTTCAGTACGATGGGAGAGACAAGAAATTCCAGTCCTTCAATTTCAACAGTAACATCGCGACTAACCATAGAGGTTTGACATTGGCCCGCAGGGGTGTGTACCACTAGCGGAGTGTTTATCTCTTCGTGATTAATGCCATGCAGGAATGCAAATTCTGCTGAAATGAATGAATGGGATGCTCCTGTATCAAATAAAACGGATGCTGGTACTGAATTTACGAGGAGTGTACCCATCACAGTAGCAGGCTGGTCTTGAGCTTCGCTGAGATCAACGTGGTTGGCATGAGCGCGACCATGAGACTTAGCATTGTTGTTGCGGGGCTGGTTGTTACCACGGCCAGCTGCTGGAAGGGCCAGTTGATTCTGGTTCTGATAGCAGTTCCTGGCAAAGTGACCCGGTTGACCACACTTGAAGCACAGACCATTATCGGGAGTGGGAACAGGAGCCCCAGGTGGGGGAGCTGGTAGCTTTGACTGCTTAGATGGTGGAGGAGGCAGACGCGGTGCAGCATAAGATTTCCTGGGAGCAGGTGCATTTGGACGATACATGCTGTTCGGGATCCATATCTTACGCTTCTGTGAGGGCGAGCCCGAAGATGAGCCCGTGTCACGGTTGCGCCTCTGAGAGCTCTGGTATTCCTGCAGACCAGTTTCAACATTGATGGCCTTGTTCACCAAGGTGGTGAAATCAGCAAAGTCATGCACTAGAAGTGCGAGCTTGATGTCAGCTTGAAGGCCATCACGGAACTTCTCCTGTCTGCGTGCATCAGTTGCAATGTCTTCTTCAGCATAGCGGGACAAGTCCAGAAACTCCCGCTGATAAGCTTCGACAGTTTTGTTGCCTTGGGTGAGGTTGCGGAACTCACGCTTCTTCCGGTCCATGACTCCCTGAGGAATGAAGCGGGCACGGAAAGCAGCTTGGAAGTCTGGCCAGGTGATGATTGTTCCAGCTGGCAGAGTACGCCTGTGGCTGTCCCACCATTGAGCTGCGGGTCCCTTCAAGAAGAAGGAAGCAAAATTGACATAGCTGGCAGGGGCTACATCAGCAGACTCCATCTCATAGGTGATGTCACGGAGCCAGTCATCAGCATCCAGAGGCTGAGTTGAGCTGCGGTAGATGGTTGGGTTGAGGCGTATGAAATCTTGAAGAGTCACTTGGGCTGGCTGCTGGTTCATATTGGGGCGAGGAAACTGAGCCATCATATTTTCCATGAATTGGCGGTTCAGTTCGAACTGTTGGATCATACCAGCCATGTACTCAGGTGGTGGTGGGGCATCGCCACCACGACCACGACCACCTGGTCTAACCATCCTGCTAATATATAACAGGGGTAGTTCAGCATTTGAGAAAATTTGCAATGACAAGAATCATTCATGATGAAACATGCATAATGAAAGGAGCACGATAGCTACTACATAGTAGTCGGCATAACTTACAAAAGGGGTCATGCATAGAGTTCAGTACACAGAGTTCAGTACATAACTAAAACATCATAGGCGGCACACAGGCTCGCGGCGACTGCACTAATACTACAAGCAAGCCTACATCAGTCCCAAGAGGTACTGTGGAGGTAATCGTAGCCCGACAGCTGGTAGTGAGGCAACGGATAGTCCTCCACGTCAGCAGACTGGGGGCCGCGGATACTCAGGTGTAGAGCCCGATGCTCAGGTGGCAGAAAAGGTCCAAGTGCGGGAGAGTAGCCTCCCACCTCTGGCCAACCAACACCGTGGGGCATCACGGTCCTGGCTGGGTAGATCGCAGAACGCGGTACCTGTCCAGACCGGACAAAGGGGTGCAGCAGCGTCAGAGCACGGTAAAGGTGCTGACGGGTGGTGTACATCTCGTGGCGAAGAGCTCGGTTAGCTCGATCCAGCCCATCAGCATGCAGAACCAGGTGCTGATGGTAGAAGGGCTCTCGGGTGACAGTGGAGTAGGCAGCAGTATAGTATCCCTCTGCACCAACATCAGAGGCGATAGCAATGTGCCTGAAAGGGGAGGTGTCCAACTCCCGATACTCTCCACGAAGACGTGTCAGAGCAGCATAGGCTGCATCGTGGACAGCCATATCGATGGTCACACCAACACCATGTGCGGTGTGCAGCACAGTAGTGGAGTCGTACTCCCGAGAGTAGAGGTGGACGATGGCACGGTACTGCTCCTGGTTAAAGTCCTGGTACTCCTCGTAGACGGTGTACTCAGGGTGCCAGCGATAACCCAGATAGGTCATCATCTCAGCTAGCACCGCAGGTGATCCCGAGGCACCAATGGCCATCGTGTGGCGAACAACCTGCCTCGTGGGTTCCATCTGAAAGCAAAGACGTTTCAAAGGAGTCAAATGACAGTGTGTGAATTGATCAAAATACTATTCTGAGAAACAACTATGGCTTATCCATCTTTGGGGTGAACGCGGTCACGGGATCCTAGTGTTAGAGTTAGTAAATTCGTTTAACCCGAGTAGAAGAGAGTTCAGAGTCCCAGAGTAAAGGTCGAGGAGTAAAAGATCCTAGTACCACCCAATGGCGACGTGGGCCCGTAAGCCGCACAGCCATGTTAGTAAAAGTTTTGCAATGACTAGACTCGACTTCGGCCAAGGAGTGTGGAAGGGGGGTTCCTACAGGCAGTCGGCTCTGATACCAACTTGTGACGCCCCCGATTTGACCGTACACTAATCATGCACGCAAATGTGTACGACCACGATCAGGGACTCACGGGAAGATATCACAACACAACTCTAAAACATAAATAAGTCATACAAGCATTATAATACAAGCCAGGGGCCTCGAGGGCTCGAATACAAGTGCTCGATCATAGACGAGTCAGCGGAAGCAACAATATCTGAGTACAGACATAAGTTAAACAAGTTTGCCTTAAGAAGGCTAGCACAAAAGTAGCAACGATCGAAGAGGCAAGGCCTCCTGCCTGGGACCTCCTAACTACTCCTGGTCGTCGTCAGCGGCCTGCACGTAGTAGTAGGCACCTCCAGTGTCGTAGGTGTCGTCGTCGACGGTGGCGTCTGGCTCCTGGACTCCAACATCTGGTTGCGACAACCAGATAGAAGGAAAGGGGAAAAGAGGGAGAGAAGCAACCGTGAGTACTCATCCAAAGTACTCGCAAGCAAGGAGCTACACTACATATGCATGGGTATATGTGTAAAGGGGCATATCAGTGGACTGAACTGCAGAATGCCAGAATAAGAGGGGGATAGCTAGTCCTGTCGAAGACTACGCTTCTGGACATCTCCATCTTGCAGCATGTAGAAGAGAGTAGATTGAAGTCCTCCAAGTAGCATCGCATAGCATAATCCTACCCGGCAATCCCCTCCTCGTCGCCCTGTTAGAGAGCGATCACCGGGTTGTATCTGGCACTTGGAAGGGTGTATTTTATTCAGTATCCAGTTCTAGTTGTCATAAGCTCAAGGTACAACTCCGGGTCGTCCTTTTACCGAGGGACACGGCTATTCGAATAGATAAACTTCCCTGCAGGGGTGCACCACATAACCCAACACGCTCGATCCCAATTGGCCGGACACACTTTCCTGGGTCATGCCCGGCCTCGTAAGATCAACACGTCGCAGCCCCACCTAGGCTCAACAGAGAGGTCAGCACGCCGGTCTAAACCTATGCGCGCAGGGGTCTGGGCCCATCGCCCTATGCACACCTGCACGTTGCGAACGCGGCCGCGAGCAGACCTAGCAACCCACACGATCACGGCGGTTACGTCAAAGCGGTCCAACACGGCGCGCGCCACTCAGTCGCTGACGTCAAAAGAGCTTCGGCTGATACCACGACGTCGGGATACCCATAACTACTCCCACGTAGATGGTTAGTGCGTATAGACCAAATGGCCAGACTCAGATCAAATACCAAGATCTCGTTAAGCGTGTTAAGTATCCGCGAACGCCGACCAGGGCCAGGCCCACCTCTTACCTAGGCGGTCTCAACCTGCCCTGTCGCTCCGCCACAAAGATCCACTTGCGGGTACTCCTACGAGCCGACCCGACTTTAGTCATCACATGTGTCATGTATATAGTATATAAGTATATGCCCGTGATCACCGCCCAGGTGATCACGGCCCGATAGTATAGCACAGCAGACGGACAAGAATGTAGGGCCACTGATGGAAATCTAGCATCCTAGACTAAGCATGTAGGATTGCAGGTAAAGGTATCAACAGTAGTAGCAAGGATAGGCTATGCATCAGAATAGGATATCGAAAAGCAGTAACATACTACACTACTCTAATGCAAGCAGTAGAGATTAGAGTAGGCGATATCTGGTGATCAAAGGGGGGGCTTGCCTGGTTGCTCTGGCAAGTAGGAGGGGTCGTCGACTCCGTAGTCGAACTGGGCAGCAGCAGTGTCGGTCTCGTAGTCTACCGGAGAGAAGAGGGGGAAGAAACAGTAAATACAATGCAAACATAAGCAAGACGATGCGTGACAAGACAATGAGCGGTGCTAGGGGTGCCCTAACGCGACAGTAGGTGGTACTGGTGAAGGGGGGGAACATCCGGGAGGTATTCCCGATGTTTCGCGTTTTCGGACAGACGGACCGGAGGGGGAAAGTTGCTAGTTCGATAGGTTAGGGAGGTGTGGTGGACGAACGGACCGCGTATTCGGATTCGTCTCGTCGTTCTGAGCAACTTTCATATAGAAAACATTTTAATCCGAGTTACGGATTAAAAGATATGATTTTCTAAAGGTTTTATTAATTTCTGGAATTTAATTAATTATTTAATTTAATTCGAAATTTGGATTAATGACATCAGCATGATGTCATGCTGACATCAGCAGTCAACAGGGGTTGACTAAGTCAAACTGACATGTGGGTCCAGTGGGACCCACCTGTCATTCACTATTTAGATTAATTAGGGTTTAACTAATTAATTATTATTTAATTAAATTAAACAGGATTAATTAACTTAATTAATTTAATTAATTAATTAATTAAAATTATTTTATTTCTTTATTTATTTATTTATTAATTTTTATTAATTAATTTAGTATTATTATTCTTACTATTAATATTTTATTTGTTTAATTATTTATTAATTAGTTTATTGTTTTATTATTATTATTATTATTTATTTATTTATTTTTATTAGTAAACGTTCTGGCGCTGTGGGCCCGTTTGTCATTGGGCCAGGGGGTCGGGCCCAGTGGCCAGTAGCTCAGGTGGGGCTAGGCCCACCTGGCGGTGGCCCAGAGGGCGAGGCCCACTGGCAGTGGCCCAGAGGGGGCCACTGCAGGGCCCGGCTACGGGCGCAACGGCGTAACGGCGTCCGCCCGAACGGGACGGCGAGGGAGCGCGGCGGACGAAGGCCGTCGGGGCGCGCGCGGGCGAGGCTCGCCGGCCGGAGCAGCGCCGCAGCAGGGGGCGGCAGAGGCGGCCACGTGCGGCCACGGGCGCGTACGGGGGCGAGGTGCGGGGCGAAGCCAGAGGCCAACGCCGGTGGGAGGCAACGGCGGCGCGGCTCGCGCGGGCGCGCGTCGGTGCGGTCGGGCGTGGGGAAGAAGCTGCGAGGGGGGGGGCGCGGGGCGAGGCCACGGGCCTGCCCGCGACGGCGAGGGCGCGAGGACGAGGGGGGGGCAGGCGGGGCGTGGCCGACGCGGGCGCGCGGTCGTGGCGCGCGCGGGCGAAGGCCGTGCGGGCGCGCGTGCGTGGCCAGGCGCGGCGGGGCGCGTCTGGGCGCGCCGGAGCGCGAGCGGGGCGGCGGTGACCGAGAGGAGAGGGGCGGGCGACGGAGGCCGGTGGCCTCACCGAGGGATGCAGGGTCACGGCAGTGGGGGTCGAGGGGGAGACGGGGGCGACAGCGATGCGGTGTCGAGGCGCAGGCCGGCGAGGAGGAGGAGGCAGGCCGGCGAGGCAGTGCTCCGGCGAGGCGAGGGCGCGGGGTCGAGCGCGACGGCGACGGCCTCCTCCTCGATCCAGATCGGGGGGGAGGGAGGTGAGATATTTCGGGGGGGAGCGAGTGGTGAGGCTGTCGGTGGGGGGGGCAGGGGATAAGGTGAGGGGGGTTTGGGCCGGCCGGCTGGGCCTGGGGTGGCCCAGTTGGGCCAGGTCCAGTGGAGGGGGGCTTTTGTTCTTCTTTTTTTTGTTCTGTTTTCTGTTTTGTTTTGCCTTTTCTTTTATTTGTTTATTTCCTTTTCTGTTTATTTCATTTAAAAGTATTTAGATATTTTATAAAAATGTGTTTTCTCCACCATAATTACCAGTGTAATATTTGGCACCCACTGAACATTTCTGTTTGAATTTTTGAAAACTTTTATTTTCCACTTTAATTATGTTTGAAGTTTGAACTAGGAGTTTGACAAGGGTGTGGTTCAAATGTGATCAAGCCCTGTTTAGCAACATGATTAGCTTAATCACAGGGAGTTACTGTAGCATGATTCCCAGGGTGTTACACTTTGACTGACTTGCCCGATGAGCGGCGAGCCATAGAAAACAAATGGATCTTTAAGAAGAAGATGGACGCATATGGTAATGTGACCATCTACAAAGCTCGACTTGTCGCTAAGGGTTATCGACAAGTTCAAGGGGTTGACTACGATGAGACTTTCTCACCCGTAGCGAAGCTGAAGTCCGTCCGAATCATGTTAGCAATTGCCGCATACTATGATTATGAGATATGGCAGATGGACGTCAAAACGGCATTCCTTAATGGCTTCCTTAAGGAAGAGTTGTATATGATGCAGCCGGAAGGTTTTGTCGATCCTGAGAATGCTAACAAAGTATGCAAGCTCCAGCGCTCGATCTATGGGCTGGTGCAAGCATCTCCGAGTTGGAACATTCGCTTTGATGAGATGATCAAAGCGTTTGGGTTTACACAGACTTATGGAGAAGCCTGTGTTTACAAGAAAGTGAGTGGGAGCTCTGTAGCATTTCTCATATTATATGTGGATGACATACTATTGATGGGAAATGATATAGAATTCTTGGAAAGTATAAAGGCCTATTTGAATAAATGTTTTTCAATGAAGGACCTTGGAGAAGCTGCTTATATATTAGGCATCAAGATCTATAGAGATAGATCAAGACGCCTCATTGGTCTTTCACAGAGTACATACCTTGACAAGATATTGAAGAAGTTCAGTATGGATCAGTCCAAGAAGGGGTTCTTGCCTGTATTGCAAGGTGTGCAATTGAGCAAGGCTCAATGCCCGACCACGGCAGAAGATATAGAAAAGATGAGTGTCATCCCCTATGCCTCGGCCATAGGGTCTATTATGTATGCCATGCTGTGTACCAGACCTGATGTAAACCTTGCCGTAAGTTTGGTAGGAAGGTACCAAAGTAATCCCGGCATGGAACACTGGATAGCGGTCAAGAATATCCTAAAGTACCTGAAAAGGACTAAGGATATGTTTCTCGTTTATGGAGGTGACGAAGAGCTCGTCGTAAAGGGTTACGTCGACGCTAGCTTCGACACAGATCTGGATGACTCGAAGTCACAAACCGGATACGTGTATATTTTGAATGGAGGAGCAGTAAGATGGTGCAGTTGCAAGCAAAGCGTCGTGGCGGGATCTACATGTGAAGCGGAGTACATGGCAGCCTCGGAGGCAGCACAGGAAGCAGTCTGGATGAAGGAGTTCATTACCGACCTAGGGGTGATTCCCAATGCGTCGGGCCCGATGACTCTCTTCTGTGACAACACTGGAGCTATTGCCCTTGCGAAGGAGCCCAGGTTTCACAGGAAGACCAGGCATATCAAGCGTCGCTTCAACTCCATTCGTGAAAGTGTTCAAAATGGAGACATAGATATTTGTAAAGTACATACGGACCTGAATGTAGCAGATCCGTTGACTAAACCTCTCCCTAGGGCAAAACATGATCAACACCAGGACGCAATGGGTGTTCGATTCATCACAATGTAACTAGATTATTGACTCTAGTGCAAGTGGGAGACTGTTGGAAATATGCCCTAGAGGCAATAATAAATGGTTATTATTATAGTTCTTTGTTCATGATAATCGTCTATTGTTCATGCTATAATTGTATTGTCCTGAAATCGTAATACATGTGTGAATACATAGACCACAACGTGTCCCTAGTAAGCCTCTAGTTGACTAGCTCGTTGATCAACAGATAGTCATGGTTTCCTGGCTATGGACATTGGATGTCATTGATAACGGGATCACATCCTTAGGAGAATGATGTGATGGACAAGACCCAATCCTAAGCATAGCATAAAAGATCGTGTAGTTTCGTTTGCTAGAGCTTTTCCAATATCAAGTATCTTTTCCTTAGACCATGAGATCGTGCAACTCCCGGATACCGTAGGAGTGCTTTGGGTGTGCCAAACGTCACAACGTAACTGGGTGACTATAAAGGTACACTACGGGTATCTCCGAAAGTGTCTGTTGGGTTGGCACGGATCGAGACTGGGATTTGTCACTCTGTGTGACGGAGAGGTATCTCTGGGCCCACTCGGTAATGCATCATCATAATGAGCTCAATGTGACTAAGGCATTAGTCACGGGATCATGCATTGCGGTACGAGTAAAGAGACTTGCCGGTAACGAGATTGAACAAGGTATTGGGATACCGACGATCGAATCTCGGGCAAGTAACATACCGATTGACAAAGGGAATTGCATACGGGATTGATTGAATCCTCGACACCGTGGTTCATCCGATGAGATCATCGTGGAACATGTGGGAGCCAACATGGGTATCCAGATCCCGCTGTTGATTATTGACCGGAGAGGCGTCTCGGTCATGTCTGCATGTCTCCCGAACCCGTAGGGTCTACACACTTAAGGTTCGGTGACGCTAGGGTTGTAGAGATATGTGTATGCGGAAACCCGAAAGTTGTTCGGAGTCCCGGATGAGATCCCGGACGTCATGAGAGGTTCCGGAATGGTCCGGAGGTGAAGAATTATATATAGGAAGTCAAGTTTCGGCCACCGGGAAAGTTTCGGGGGTTACCGGTATTGTACCGGGACCACCGGAAGGGTCCCGGGGGTCCACCGGGTGGGGCCACCTATCCCGGAGGGCCCCGTTGGCTGAAGTGGGAAGGTAGCCAGCCCCTAGTGGGCTGGGCGCCCCCCCATGGGCCTTTCCCCCTGCGCCTAGGGTTGCAAACCCTAGGGTGGGGGGGTTTCCCACTTGCCTTGGGGGGCAAGGCACCCCCCTGGCCGCCGCCCCTTGCCCTAGATGGGCTTTGGCCGCCGCCCCCCTTCCCAGGGGGCCTATATAAAGGGGGGAGGGAGGGCAGAACTTACAGCCTTGGGCGCCTCCCTCTCCCCCTGCAACACCTCTCTCTCTCTCGCAGAAGCTCGGCGAAGCCCTGCCGGAGACCCGCTACATCCACCACCACGCCGTCATGCTGTTGGATCTCCATCAACCTCTCCTCCCCCCTTGCTGAATCAAGAAGGAGGAGACGTCGCTGCACCATACGTGTGTTGAACGCGGAGGTGCCGTCCGTTCGGCACTCGGTCATCGGTGATTTGGATCACGGCGAGTACGACTCCGTCATCCACGTTCATTGGAACGCTTCCACTCATGATCTACAAGGGTATGTAGATGCACTCCTTTCCGCTCGTTGCTAGTACACTCCATAGATGCCATGGAGGCCATGGACCAGAGGGGGAACTCTCCTCCAATCTAGGGGGAGGCCAAGGAAGAAGAAGAAGGAGGGGGGCTCTCTCCCCCTCTCTCCCGGTGGCGCCGGAGTGCCGCCGTGGCTAGGATCGTGACGGCGATCTACACCAACAATCTTGCTACCGTCAACACCAACTTTCTCCCCCTCTATGCAGCGGTGTAACACCACTTCTCCCCGCTGTAATCTCTACTTAAACATGGTGCTCAACTCCATATATTATTTCCCAATGATCTATGGTTATCCTATGATGTTTGAGTAGATCCGTTTTGTCCTGTTGGTTAATCGTGATCTTGGTTGGTATGATTGTATATTTTATTTATGGTGTTGTCCTACAGTGCCCTCCGTTCTCGCGCAAACGTGAGGGGCCCCTTTGTAGGGTGTTGCAATATGTTCATGGTTTGCTTATTGTTAGTGTTGCGGGGGATGACAGCAGCCCAAATGCGGATAAGTGGGTTATGGCGTATGGGAGTAAAGAGGACTTGATACTTAATGCTATGGTTGGGTTTCACGACCTTAATGATCTTTAGTAGTTGTGGATGCTTGCTAGGGGTCCAATCATAAGTGCATATGATCCAAGTAGAGAAAGTATGTTAGCTCATGCCTCTCCCTCATATAAAATTACAAGAATGATTACCGGTACTTGTTATCGAGTACCTAGGGACAAATGACTTTCTTGTTGACCAAAGCTCTCTACTAAAACTAACTTAGTTGTGTCTTTATCTAAACAGCCCCTAGGTTTTATTTATGTGCTCTTTATTATCTTGCAAACCTATCCTATCACACCTACAAAGTACTTCTAGTTTCATACTTGTTTCCGGTAAAGCGAACGTCAAGTGTACGTAGAGTTGTATCGGTGGTCGATGGAACTTGAGGGAATATTTGTTCTACCTTTAGCTCCTGGTTCGGTTCGACACTCTTATTTATCGAAGAAGGCTAAAAACGATCCCCTATACTTGTGGGTTATCAAGACCTTTTTCTGGCGCCGTTGCCGGGGAGCAATAGCGTGGGGTGAATATTCTCGTGTGTGCTTGTTTGCTTTATCACTAAGTAGTTTTTATTTTCTATTCTATGTTGTTCTCTATCTTTAGTTATGGATATGGAACACGAAACACCAAAAAAATTAGTTGTACTTGCTACTCATGGAGATGGGGAATCTCCTTAAACCCTCGATGCTCGTTATGTAAAAGATATTATGCACTACTTTGATAATCCTGAGAAAACCCCATTCAACTATATAATGGAAGTAACGTTGGATCAACGTGAATACTTCAGGGATTATCGGTTGACACAAAAAGGGAAACTTTTATGGGATCAAATTTATATGTTGCATTGGTATACTCGGGATTTATGCTTGAGATATGATTATACTTGTTGCTCTAGGATGAAGGCTCCACACCTTCCCTTTTCATGTGAATTTAATGATAATGAAACCTTGGCTTCTTATGCTAATGGTATATATGATTACTATGATGTGGAACACATAGAAGAATTTGTTGCTTTTAAGGGTGCTTATGAAATTGAATCTTTGTTTGAAAAGTATGAAGCTTTTGATGATGATGTTTATAGACCCGAAAATTTTGCCATCCTTAAATATTGCTATGATAATTATAAATATAATTCCGATATTGATAAATTTATTAAGAAAATCTCTGCTGTCCGAGAAGAGACTAATATTTTGCAGGAATCTATGGAAGAAGGAATTGATAAAGCTGTGAGCTCATTGGATGAAAAAGATGATGAGGAGAGCGAAGAACAAAAGGAGGAAGAATGGATTAGCTACCCGTGCCCACCTTATAATGAGAGTAACCCTCCAACTCATACTTTGTTTAATGTCCCTTCGTGCTTACCGAAGGATGAATGCTATGATAATTGCTATGATCCCGTTGATTCATTTGAAATATCCCTTTTTGATGAACTTGATGCTTGCCATGCTTGTGGCCATGATGCCAATATGAATTATGCTTATGGAGATGAACTTGCTATTGTTCCTTTTGTTAAACATCAAATTGTTGCTATTGCACCCACACATGATAGTCCTATTATCTTTTTGAATTCTCCAAACTACACTATATCGGAGAAGTTTGCTCTTATTAAGGATTATATCGATTGGTTGCCTTTTACCGTTGCACATGATAATTTTTTATGAATGTAATATGCATGTGCTTGCTGCTCCTACTTGCAATTATTATGAGATAGGAACTATATCTCCACCTCTCTATGTTTACAACACGATAAAATTGCAAGAAACTGCTTATGCTATGTATTGGCCTTTACTTGATGTTCGTGAATTGTTTTTGTATGACATGCCGATGCATAGGAAGAGAGTTAGACTTCGTCATTGCATGATATATGTTGCTTTGTGCTTACTACTAAATGCTAAATCATTGTTGATTCAAATTGGCTTTGATATACCTTGGGATCCGGGTGGATTCATTACTTGAGCACTTTATGCCTAGCTTAATGGCTTTAAAGAAAGCGCTGCCAGGGAGACAACCCGGAAGTTTTAGAGAGTCATTTATTTTTGTTGAGTGCTTTTATAAAGTTTAAAAACAAAAAATATAGAGGGGAACTTAAAAACTTTTTCACAAAAGAGAAGCGATTGGAAGTTATGCATTGGAGAAGTGAGGGTCGACCTTGAACACTTGTGTTCATGCTCATGGAAACAATGTAGAATTTTTCATGAAGATTCTCACAAAAATAATTATCCCCTTGTACAATTCCTTTGTATTATAAAAATAATGTGCCAAGGTTTGCCTTTAGGAGGTTTACATTGCTTGTTGGTTTGTGCGGTGCAAAACAGAAACTTTGGCTGTAGTGCGTGATTTTACATTTTTTTACTGGAACATCAAACGGTTCTGAAACTTTTTGAACTGTCTTTCTATACAAATTGTTTATGTTTCCTAATTGTTTCAGAATTTTTGGAGTACCAGAGATATGGTGAATGTTCAGATTACTACAGACTGTCTTGTTTAAGACATATTCTGTTTTTGATGCATTGTTTGCTTGTTTTGATGAAACTATCGATTTCTATCAGTGGATTAAGCCATGGAAAATTTATATTACAGTAGCTACAATGCAAAAAAATATGAATTGGTTTGCAACAGTACTTAGAGTAGCGATTTGCTTTATTATACTAACGGATCTTACCGAACTTTCTATTGAGTTTTGTGTGGATGAAGTGATCAAAGATCGAGGAGGTTTCGATATGAGGAGAAGGAGGAGAGGCAAGAGCTCAAGCTTGGGGATGCCCAAGGCACCCCAAGTAAATATTCAAGGAGACTCAAGCGTCTAAGCTTGGGGATGCCCCGGAAGGCATCCCATCTTTTTCTTCAACAAGTATCGGTATGTTTTCGGTTTCGTTTCGTTCATGTGATATGTGCAAATCTTGGAGCATGTTTTGCTTTTAGTTTTCATTTTTATTTTATGCACCATGCTAGTACGAGATAGTACATGGTTGATTTATAGAATGCTCATTGTACTTCACTTATATCTTTTGAGTATGGCTTTTTAGAATGCTTCATGTGCTTCACTTATATCATTTGAAGTTTGGATTGCCTGTTTCTCTTCACATAGAAAATAGTTGTTTGAAGAATGCTCTTTTGATTCACTTATATTTGTTAGAGCATGATCTTTTGTAGAAAGAATTAAACTCTCATGCTTCACTTATATTTATTTAGAGAGTCATAAAGGAATTGGTCAATTGCATGGTTAGTCATAAAATCCTACATAAAACTTATGGATCACTGAATATGATATGTTTGATTCCTTGGAATAGTTTTGTGATATAGAGATGGAATATGTGGGAGGTACTAGTAAATGGTTGTGTTTAGTAAGAATATTGGTGTTAAGGTTTGTGATCCCCGAAGCATGCACGTATAGTGTCTCGTTATGCTATGATGTTGGAGCATGATTTATTATTGATTGTCTTCCTTATGAGTGGCGGTCGGGAAGGAGTGATGGTCTTTTCCTACCAATCTATCCCCCTAGGGGCATGCGTAGTAGTACTTTGCTTCGAGGGCTAATAAAATTTTGCAATAAGTATATGAGTTCTTTATGACTAATGTGAGTCCATGGATTATACGCACTCTTACCTTTCCGCAATTTGCTAGCCTCTACGGTACCGTGCATTGCCCTTTCTCACCTCGAGACGTGGTGCAAACTTCGTAGGTGCATCCAAACCCTGTGATATGATATGCTCTATCACACATAAGCCTTATTATATCTTCCTCAAAACAGCCACCATACCTACCTATTATGGCTTTTCCATGGCCATTCCGAGATATATTGCCATGCAACTTCCACCGCTTCCGTTTGATGACTTGAGCATTCATTGTCATATTGCTTTGCATGATCATATAGCTGACAAAGTAGTTGTGTCTCAGCCATCGTTTATCATTTTTCATACATGTTACGCTAGATCATTGCACATCCTGGTACATTGCCAGAGGCATTCATATACAGTCATACTTTGTCATAGGTATCGAGTTGTAATTTTTATTTCTTTTGAGTTATAAGTAAATAGAAGTGTGATGATCATCATTATTCATTTTTAGAGCAGTGCCCCAGTGAGGAAAGGATGATGGAGACTATGATTCCCCCACAAGTCAGGATGAGACTCCGGACAATGAGAGAAAAAGAAAAAGAAAAAGAAAAATAAAAAAATAAAAAAAAGAAAAAAAGAAAAAAAAGAAAAAAAGAAAAAAAAAGAGAGAAAAAAAGAAAAAAAAATAAACAAAGAGAGAAGGGGCATTGTTAGTATCCTTTACCACACTTGTGCTTCAAAGTAGCACCATGTTTTTCATATGGAGAGTCTCCTATGTTGTTACTTTCATATACTAGTGGGAATTTTTCATTATAGGATTAGATGCACACCCACTTAGTTTTCATATTGAGCTTTCATACACTTATAGCTCTTAGTGCATTCGTTGCATCGCAATCCCTACTCCTCACGTTGATATCAATTGATGGGCATCTCCATAGCCCGTTGGTTAGCTGCGTCGGTGTGAGACTTTCTTACTTTTTTGTCTTCTTTATATTTACCCCTATCATCATACTCTATTCCACCCGTAGTGCTATATCCATGGCTTGCGCTCATGTTTTGCATGAGGGTTGAAAAAGCTGAAGCGCGTTAAAAAGTATGAACCAATTGCTCGGCTTGTCATCGGGGTTGTGCATGATACATACTTTGTGTTAAGAAGACAGGGCATGACAAGACTATATGATTTTGTAGGGAGAACTTTCTTTAACATTGATATTTTGAAAGACATGATTGTTTATTGGGATGCCTGAGTATTGATGTCTTTATGTCAAATTATAGACTATTGCTTTGAATCACTTATGTCTTAATATTCATGCCATGATTAGATATATGATCAAGTTTATGCTAGGTAGCATTCCACATCAAAAATTATCTTTTTTATCATTTACCTACTCGAGGACGAGCAGGAATTAAGCTTTGGGTTGCTGATATGTCTCCGCCGTATCTATAATTTTTGATTGTTTCATGCCAATATTATACAACTTTTACATATTTTTGGCACCTTTTTATATGATTTATTGGACTAACCTATTGATCCAGTGCTAATTCCTGTTTTTGCATGTTTTTTGTATCGCAGAAAATCCATATCAAACGAAGTCCAAATGCAATAAAATTTCACGGAGAATTATTTTGGAATATATATGTGATTTTTGGGAGTTGGAATCACCGAAAACGGAGGCCCACATAGGGCACAAGACACCACGGCACCACCCCTGAGCCAGGCGTGCCGTGGTGGGTTGTGCTCACCTCGTACGTCGGTTGGGGCTCTACTTCGGGCGCAAGGAAGCTTATATCCGGAAAAAATCGTGTTAAAATCTTAGCTCAATCGAAGTTACGGATCTCCGGGAATATAAGAAACGGTTTTCGGCCAGATCTGGAGAACGCGAAACAAAAGAGAACAGAGAGGGAGATCCAATCTCGAAGGGGCTCCCGCCCCTCCGGCACCATGGAGGCCATGGACCAGAGGGGGAACTCTCCTCCCATCTAGGGGGGAGGCCAATGAAGAAGAAGAAGGAGGTGGGTCTCTCCCCCTCTCCCCCGGTGGCGCCGGAGTGCCGCCGGGGCTAGGATCGTGATGGCGATCTACACCAACAATCTTGCTACTGTCAACACCAACTTTCTCCCCCTCTATGCAGCAATGTAACACCCCTTCTCCCTGCTATAATCTCTACTTAAACATGGTGCTCAACTCCATATATTATTTCCCAATGATCTATGGTTATCCTATGATGTTTGAGTAGATCCGTTTTGTCCTGTGGGTTAATCGTGATCTTGGTTGGTATGATTGTATATTTTATTTATGGTGCTGTCCTACGGTGCCCTCCGTTCTCGCACAAACGTGAGGGGCCCCCTTTGTAGGGTGTTGCGATATGTCCATGGTTTGCTTATTGTCAATGTTGCGGGGGATGACAGCAGCCCAAACGCGGATAAGTGGGTTATGGCATATGGGAGTAAAGAGGACTTGATACTTAATGCTATGGTTGGGTTTCACGACCTTAATGATCTTTAGTAGTTGTGGATGCTTGCTAGGGGTCCAATCATAAGTGCATATGATCCAAGTAGACAAAGTATGTTAGCTCATGCCTCTCCCTCGTATAAAATTACAAGAATGATTACCAGTACTTGTTATCGATTACCTAGGGACAAATGACTTTCTTGTTGACAAAAACTCTCTACTAAAACTAACTTAGTTGTGTCTTTATCTAAACAGCCCCTAGATTTTATTTACGTGTTCTTTATTATCTTGCAAACCTATCCTATCACACCTACAAAGTACTTCTAGTTTCATACTTGTTTTCGGTAAAGCAAACGTCAAGTGTGCGTAGAGTTGTATTGGTGGTCGATAGAACTTGAGGGAATATGTGTTCTACTTTTAGCTCCTCATTGGGTTCAACACTCTTATTTACCGAAGAAGGCTACAAACGATCCCCTATACTTGTGGGTTATCACGCCCTAGAGATCGATTCCCATGTCGCTGTCCGTGCTGTGGTCATTGCCCGAGAGATCGATGACAAGAAATAGTTGGTCGCGCTAATCCTTTAGGGTAGTTTGCATTGTGTGTAATTACCAGAACGATGTGTGTTATCAAACCATCTTAGGGCTAGTGCACTGTCTTGTATGGGCGGTACTTGCTACTTTTGTTTGATAGTGAATCATGCGAACCCTCTCCGAGTTATGGAAATAGATGTATCCTCACCAGCTTTTGATGTAATATATGGCATGCTTAGATATAAGTTTGAACTATTTATCATATCATCAGGGCTCGTTTGATGATTCTTGGTGTTAGTAGGCTAGCTACTATGCGAGCAATAGTACTTACAAAACACTCACCGAAGAGAAACGTTAGGGCTGATGAGCTCGTGGTACGCTTATACTGATCCGTCGTCGATCGGCCAATAGCCCAAGCTCCTAAAATTGTAGGCATAGCGATCGATCAGACAATAGTCGACACGGATACATTCAGGCCTCATTTGGTTCATAGGATAGGAATATCGTAGCAAAAGTACAAAGATGTACAACACAAAATCATAGCAGTACAGAGACGTACTCCCTCCGTTCCAAAATAGATGGCTCAACTTTGTACTACTAACTTTGAAACGGAGGGAGTACAAATCCTAGGTGGGCTAGTTTGGCCTAGTGGGTTTCAGTGATATGACGTGGTACAGTGCCGTCCAGTCTTCGCGTGTGGTAGCAGTATTGCGGGTACAGTAAGTTTTCTTGAAGAAGCATAATTCAATGAAGTTATGATGGTTCCTTCGTCCGACCACTTACAGTGGGAAAGGTTGGGCCTGCCCTACGACCGGGGTGGACCAGGATAATTTTGTGCATGGCAGGTGGACCATGATGGTCGACATCCCACATGTCGGTGAATGAAAGTATTCTTTCCGATATAGAGGACGAGCAATGAGTATTCATTGTTTATTTTTGATGAAAGCTATTGTCTCCACTGTTACAACGGAGGAGTGTGAAACACGGCAGCCCAGTGATCTTGGCATGTGCACCACTCCCTCCTACCTCATATAATACTACCATAGTGTTGACTATAAGTTTGGCTTTAAGGTTACAACTTTTTCTCACATTCTCTCTATCTATTTCCTCTCAAATATTTTTTACCTTTTTTAGACACAATTGTTTTTTATGCCTCTTTTTTAGAATTAGTTTTTTATACCTAGGAGCATGTGTAGAGACGTGCTCTTGCAGAGCCCACTCCTTGACTTTGTCAATGCCTCTCTCTCTCCTCCACATAAGCGGGCTTATAGCCCAGTATTTTACTGGTACTACTTGCTATGAATGCGGGCAGCTGGCGTCTGAGGGGGGAGTGCAGGGGGGTTCTGGTGGGCCAGGGCAGTCAAAAGCGGGCTTGGAAGCGGTCCGGACTCCCGCATGGCCCACCTCACATTATCACCATATATTTCTTGGAGCCCATGCACGGCGGGCGGGCGATCTCTTCTCCCTCCCCCGTCTGTCTCTTCTCAGCCGACGCCCGTCGAGCGATTAGATTTCGGCTATCGATGGTTTATTCAATTGCAGTCCCACATGTCAGTGAAAATGCAAGACAACGCGTGTCCCCTTTGGTGAGCGGCGCGCGAGCCGGACTGTCGGGGGTGCGACGCGAACGCGACGCGTACGAGTCGTAAGTGTGCCGCCTTTTCCTTTTGAACTTGCAAAGCGTAACATTTTCATTCGATCGATCGATAGAAATCCAGAACAAAATGACGAGGGCGGTGCTTTCCCGCGCGTTAGGCGGGCTAGTTTGAGTGATATGACGTGCTACAGTGCCGTCCACTTGCTCCATTTTTATGTAAGCAAGAGTCTACACTCTTACGTGGGAGGAATGAAAGTATTCTTTTCGATATAGAAGACGAGCAACGAGTATTCATTGTTTATTTTTGATGAAAGCTATTGTCTCCACTGTTACGATGGAGGAGTGTGAAACACGGC
The DNA here is from genome assembly GCF_018294505.1 of Triticum aestivum. Lineage (NCBI taxonomy): Eukaryota > Viridiplantae > Streptophyta > Magnoliopsida > Poales > Poaceae > Triticum > Triticum aestivum. The sequence continues at coordinate 380,113,541 of NC_057802.1, read as the reverse complement.
AGCCCAGTGAACTTGGCATGTGCACCACTCCCTCCTTCCTCATGTAATACTACCATAGTGTTGACTATAAGTTTGGCTTTAAGGTTACAACTTTTTCTCACTTTCTCTCTATCTATTTCCTCTCAAATGTTTTTTACCTTTTTTAGACACAATTGTTTTTTATGCCTCTTTTTTAGAATTAGTTTTTTTATACCTAGGAGCATGTGTAGAGATGGGCTCTTGCAGAGCCCACTCCTTGACTTTGTCAATGCCTCTCTCTCCTCCACATAGCGGGCTTATAGCCCAGTATTTTACTGGTACTACTTGCTATGAATGCGGGCAGCTGGCGTCTGAGGGGGGAGCGCGCGCGTGGGGGGGGGGTCTGGTGGGCCAGGGCAGTCAGAAGCGGGCTTGGAAGCGGTTCGGACTCCCGCATGGCCCACCTCACGTTATCACCATATATTTCTTGGAGTCCGTGCACGGTGGGCGGGCGATCTCTTCTCCCTCCCCCGTTTCTCTCTTCTCAGCCGACGCTCGCTGAGCGATTAGATTTCGCCTATCGACGGTTTATTCAATTGCAGTCCCACATGTCAGTGAAAATGCAAGACAACGTGTGTCCCCTTTGGTGAGCGGCGCGCGAGCCGGACTGTCGGGGTGCGACACGTACGAGTCATAAGTGTGCCACCTTTTCCTTTTGAACTTGCAAAGCGTAACATTTTCATGCGATCGATCGATAGAAATCCAGAACAAAATGACGAGGGCGGTGCTTTCCCGCGCGTTAGGCGGGCTAGTTTGACTGATATGACGTGCTACAGTGCCGTCCACTTGCTCCATTTTTATGTAAGCAAGAGTCTACACTCTTACGTGGGAGGAATGCGAAACACGGCGGATCTGATTTTGATTGAGGGATAACTGTTCCATGCGAAATAATGGAGCACCGTTAGTGATTATAGCATGATAGTTAGGGCATCTCCGGCGCTGGCCCACAAATTTACACCGGCATCTATCCGAGGACACTAATGGATGCCATCCAATGCTGCCCACATACCTTTCGACAACTATATGAACTAACCAAACTAAATTCGTGCAAACAAAGCAAATTTCAAATTAACTGGATGAAATTCATTACATTTTAAAAACTTTTCCTATAAACTGGACGAAATTCATTACATATTTCGCACAAACCGTGCTAAAACCTACTGTAAACCTAAACTAAACAATCGCCGGAGCCCGACCACCATGTCCGGCCATCAACCCGAGAAAGCCGGCCATTGCCTTTGCTTCCTCGTCATCCGCCTCGATAACCTCCTCCCCCGGAGCACAAGGTTCTGAAGATTTCCGCCTCCACGTCGTCGTCAAGCGGCTAATTAGCCGCGATGTTTATCCCACCATGCTTGGCGTCGACTGAGTGGAGGAGTGGTGGCCTTCCTGGGACCAGAGCGGCGGCGACCTATCGTGTACTACTCTTCCTCGCTGTCGGCTGCACCCGCGCACGCGCGCCGGCTTCATGGTCGTGGCGGCGGAGGGCGGCCGGGGGGAGCCGGCGATCTCCTTCGTCTGCTCCTGCGACAATACGTCCAAGAGAACTTTCGAGCGCGCCCGGAGCGGAGCCGCCGATGTCCTTCGTCTGCTCCTACGACAGTACGTCCAAGAGAGCTTTGGAGTGCTAGGAGGCCATGGTTGGAGTGGTGCCGAGAGAAGGAAGGGACCGGAGGAGAATGAATGTGGGTCTTTGGCTATGGCTGGGAGCTGGGGCTCAAGTTAATATAGCGGGCGAACGGCAATGAGCCGCGGCAGACGGATGGATGGCTGGCGCCGGAGTAGGTTCGTCGGCAGCCGCGTGTCATTAATGTGGGCGGCAGACGAAAGGATGGCTGTGGTGTCGTTAACGCGGAGTAGTCGCTTGCAGCGGGGTGCCATGCGGGTGGCGCTCTCTCGGCAGCCGCACTGCTACAATGCCGACGCCAGTGAGAGGTCGCGTCGGGCGTGAATGCGGACGCTGCTTCAGTGACTTAACTGCAGGTGCGTTGGTTCACTGACATGTGGGCCCAACGGGCATCTGGCCCGCATGTCAGTGACACACCAACTGCACCTGCAGTTAAGTCCGGTGAATGCGGCATTGACGTTCTGGAGAGACGGTGACCGTTTCAAGCGGGAAGCGCGCGCTAGCGATGGAAGGGGTTTCGGTAGGCCAGGGCGGTCAGACGCTGGCGTGCTGGTAAAATGTGAACTCATGGATGACGATCCTTTGAAGCGTATGCGGCACGTATTGACAACTAGGCATCCATGCAACCGCTCCTGTCGCAAGCTAGCCTTCGACGACCACCATTAAACACCACACAACCATGCATAACTTACGAATAATGGACGAATCGATCAGACACACACTCGTGTGCAGTGGCACTATGATTGGTCGCTCACGATAGTACATACTCCATACCATAGTACCCTCTCTAGCTAGGATGTTTTATAGATTGTCGTTGTGATGGACGATATACATGAGCAAGGCGCCGAGTCACGAGTATGACCGTTGGTGTTGAGCCAGGTGAATACATGCTTGGTGTTCGCGGAGGCCTCCAGCAAACGTCTAAATAGTAATGTCAGGCATCGCCCGGGCGCGCAGGTGACGGGCTCGCCGTTTGCGTTGCGCCATGAGCAGGACTTTGATTGAGAGGGCGACGTGCATGTATTAGCATGGTTTAACAGCGTGAGCGTGAGTGTCTGCACGCGTACTTGCTACTTGCCTCTATGGACGGTGTGCGCTAATGTGTGCATCACGTATCATATAAAAAATCCGTTTGTGCATTTAATGCAAAGTATTTCATTTTCATTTGGCTGACGAGTGTGCGTTGCAGTGACGAGTCCGTGGTTTGATTCCTCACATACGCATAATTTTGGTTTTTGTTTCTTTCTCCACTAACAGGTAGGCCCACATAGATAGACAGATAAAGAACACGAGCTGATGAGGCGCATGCGGACTGTTTGACTGGTCAACCAGACAAATACGGAATTATACGCTGAGCCAGTGACCATATAATCACCATATCTCGTATACAATGATCAAAGTGAGCTATCAAGACAAGTTCGATGACCGCCAATGCATTTTACTCGGTAATAAATGACCAGGATTGAAGGGGAATCCAAATTTCCTTCGTCTTCTGTCCTTGAGCTCTTGACAAACCAATGCACTATACGGTTGTCCGGCCACTCCACCACAAAGCTGTCACCAAGTGTCGTTCATGCCAGCGCGCCGCACGATAGCCGGTAAGGAAGCAATGGCATCCCGCCCGCCGAGTTCCTCGCCGCCCACGACCGCACACAAAATGGTAGGGAAGCGATGGCATCCCGCCGTGCCGAGTTCATCGCCGCTCGCGACCTCACACCTACGTGGGCAGAATTTGAAGCTGCCAAGGCCGAATGGGCGGTAGAGCAAGAGGCAGCCTGATGACCCACAAATATAGGGGATTTATCGTAGTCCTTTCGATAATTAAGAGTGTTGAACCCAACGAGGAGCACAAGGAAATGATAAGCGGTTTTCAGCAAGGTATTCTCTGCAAGCACTGAAATTATCGGTAACAGATAGTTTTTTGATAAGGTAATTTGTAACGGGCAACAAGTAATGAAAGTAAATAACGTGCAGCAAGATGGCACAATCCTTTTTGTAGCAAAGGACAAGCCTAGACAAACTCTTATATAGAGAAAAGCGCTCCCGAGGACACATGGGAATTATCGTCAAGCTAGTTTTCATCACGCTCATATGATTCGCGTTCGTTACTTTGATAATTTGGTATGTGGGTGGACCGATGCTTGGGTACTGCCCTTTCTTGGACAAGCATCCCACTTATGATTAACCCCTATTGCAAGCATCCGCAACTACAAAAGAAGTATTAAGGTAAACCTAACCATAGCATGAAACATATGGATCCAAATCAGTCCCTTACGAAGCAACTCATAAACTAGGGTTTAAGCTTCTGTCACTCTAGCAACCCATCATCTACTTATTACTTCCCAATGCCTTCCTCTAGGCCGAAACAATGGTGAAGTGTCATGTAGTCGACGTTCACATAACACCACTAGAGGAAAGACAACATACATCTCATCAAAATATCGAACGAATACCAAATTCACATGACTACTTATAGCAAGACTTCTCCCATGTCCTCAGGAACAAACGTAACTACTCACAAATCATATTCATGTTCATAATCAGAGGGGTATTAATATGCATAAAGGATCTGAACATATGATCTTCCACCAAATAAACCAACTAGCATCAACTACAAGGAGTAATCAACACTACTAGCAACCCACAGGTACCAATCTGAGGCTTTGGGACAAAGATTGGATACAAGAGATGAACTAGGATTTGAGAGGAGATGGTGTTGGTGAAGATGTTGATGGAGATTGACCCCCTCCCGATGAGAGGATCGTTGGTGATGACGATGGCGATGCTTTCCACCTCCCGGAGGGAAGTTTCCCCAGCAGAACAGCTCTGCCGAAGCCCTAGATTGGTTCCGCCAAGGTTCCGCCTCGTGGCGGCGGAGTTTCTTCCCGAAAGCTTGCTTCTGATTTTTTCTCGGACGAAAGACTTCATATAGCAGAAGAAGGGCACCGGAGGCCTGCCAGGGGGCCCACGAGGCAGGGGGCGCGCCCCCACCCTCGTGGCCAGGGTGTGGGCCCCCTTTGATGGATTCTTTTGCCAGTATTTTTTATTAATTCCAAAAATAACTTTCGTGAAGTTTCAGGACTTTTGGAGCTGTGCAGAATAGGTCTTTAATATTTGCTCCTTTTCCAGCCCAGAATTCCATCCGCCGGCATTCTCCCTCTTCATGTAAACCTTGTAAAATAAGAGAGATAGGCATAAGTATTGTGACATAACGTGTAATAACAGCCCATAATGCAATAAATATCGATATAAAAGCATGATGCAAAATGGACGTATCAACTCCCCCAAGCTTAGACCTCGCTTGTCCTCAAGCGGAAGCCGATAACGATAAATATGTCCACATGTTTAGAGATAGAGGTGACGATAAAATAAAATACGGACATGAGGGCATCATGATCATTCTTATAACAGCAACATATATGGATGTTGTCTTATTATTTCTTATGCTCAAGTAATAATCTATTCACAACATCAAGTATGAATCAGAAACTTCATTGAGAACCAACAAACTATAATCTCAGTCGTTGAAGCAATTGCAATTTATCATAACATCGGAAATAGTCAATATAAGAGCTTTTCAGCAAGTCCACATACTCAACTATCATATAGTCTTTCACAATTGCTAACACTCATGCAATACTTATGGGTATGGAGTTTTAATCGGACACAAAGAAAGATAGGGGCTTATAGTGTTATGTAACATCCCAAATTTTTAATTTGAATGTTATACATAGGTCATTCATGCCTATCATATTTTATTGCATTTCATTTTGCGATCCTCGAAATTCTAAGCAACTCAAGGACCCACGGAGAGAGTTGGGGATTTCACGTTTCTCATATTTGAATTTTATCAAATATCAAAACAAGGACCACTTTGGTTTTAATTTTATTTTTCTCTCCAAAAATATTTCATATTAAAATATCTGAGAGGAGATAATATGACTCCAAAATAAAAGGAGTATTGGAGGAAAAATATTAAAATCAAATAAATAATTTTATTTGGATTTTATTTGAATTAAAAAAATATGCATTCTCAAAATTGCATTTTAGGGCCAAGAAAATGTTCACGTTGTTCTAAATATTCTATTTAGACGGCGAAAATTTGTTTTGGTATTTTTAGATTTTTATTTTATTTTCTAGGATTTTTTCAGCGAATTCTGTTTTTTTTATTTGCTTCGGACCGACTGGGCCGAAAGCCCAGCCGGCCCACTCCGTCGCGCCGACCCCGACCCCAGGAGGACTCCGCCTCCCGCACGCGCCACCGGCTGCCGTGGCCGACTCGGCCTCCCTTGCCCCCTCCCCCAAGCCGGCCCCGCCCCGCCCCCTTTATATGCCGAGCCACCGCCCTCCACCACCTCGCCTCGCCCCGCCTCCTGCACGCAGCAGCAGCAACAGCCCGCAGCCGCTGCCGCTGCCTGCGCCGCGCCACTGCTTCCCCGCCGTCGCCCGCAGCTCCCCGCCCCGCCGGAAGCCCCGCCAGAGCCGCCGTCGCCGGAGCCGCCGCCGTTCCGATCCGATCCGGCCGCCGTTCGCTTTTTTCGGTTTTAGGTAAAAACCCCGGGTTTTTTAACAAAAACCTAGTTTCGTTTTTTTAGAATCGCTTCGGTTTATTTGTTTAGCGGACGTTCATCCGTATGTTCGTTTTAACGAACGATGTTCTTCAGTTAGCCGTAGACAGCGAACGTTCGTTCGTTAGCCTGTTCGTCTCGTTTTATTTTGCCAGGGTTTTCCGCGATTATTTTCGATCGCGATTTCTGCCCTAATCTTCGTTTTAGTTTATCTTTTCGCTCGTTTATCCAAATCAGGTGAAACAAGCGCCTAGGTGTTCATCTCGAAGCCCTCTTTTGGTTTAACCAACTTGAACAAGATTTTGGTACTATAAAATTTGACTTTAGTCCAGATTAGTAAACGGATCTTCTTTCTTCCGTAGTTTGAGTTTCGTTGCTCCGTTTGATTTGATTCTTTTTGCAAACTTGAGTTCTTAAGTTGAACTTTCTGGCTAGATCTTCTTATTTGAGTTTTACCCGTGCATCTTTGTTTGATTGCTTATGTATGCTATTGTTTGTTTGCGATAGAATTCCCGGAGTGCGAAGCGTGCTACTACGAGTCTCTAGGTTTTGCGGATCGCGAGCAAGGCAAGTAACACATTGATCATACCCTTTCATACCCAGTTTTTATGCATTAGTTTCAACCCTCACACATTGCATGAGTATGATCTCTTAACATGTGGGTTTGGGAAGTAGATGATGAGGTAGAACCTATTACCTGTTTTATTATCAAACCCTTGGGAGTTACTTCTACATTATGCTTATATTGCCATGCTATGCTCGTAGACGTGGATTGGGTTTGAGTGTATCCATGACAGATGTGAGTTTGTTAATTAATGGTTCAACTTAAGGTGGCAACTTTAATACACATCTGGGTGGATTGCTTGTGGGCACCTGGAGAATCGAGTGTTGTCCTAGGATATCCCGGAGGACCCGTGTGATCATCCTACGGTCCGCCACCCAGGCTCAAAGGGATCATAAGATCATTCATGCTAGAAACTTCCGTGTGCAGCCACAAGCTATTATGGGCTCTAGCATAGCTGAGTAAGTTGCATGACCTCTTCCAGTGGTAGGCTAGCAGATGTAGGGGATGTAGGTTGGTACTGTCTACCCAAGGTTAGAGTTAATGTTTTTGAAAGACTGTGTCTCGGTCATTCATTTCTCAAACACCATGAAGTGCGAGAAATCCAACGGAGGAGATCGAGTCTTGTGGGGAAAAGTGTGCAAACCTCTGCAGAGTGTACAAACTAATCATGGTTAGCCGTGTCCCCGGTTATGGACATCTTGAGTATCTGGTACTTGGATTATCATATTGATCTCATCACTTTACTTAATTAAATTGGTTGGGTTGTTAACTTTTAATTGGGATTGAGTTGGAGGAACCTTCTCAATAATCTTCAACCAACTTGGTAGATAAATAAGATATATTCCTTTGATGTAGGGAAAAATTGGCTTTTCGCAAAACATTATGACCATAGAGCCTCCACCAGCCATATATGCATGTAGTGATAGCGTTTATCTGTTTATTGCTCTACTGTGTTATATTGCCAGCATATTCCATGTGCTGGCCCATTTCGGGCTGCAACGTATCATGTTGCAGACTTTTCAGACGACGAGTAAGGTGTCATAGGTCGTTTGTCATGAACTCAGCTATGCCGTTGGAGTTGATGGACTCACTTTATCTACCAAGCCTTCGATGTAATAAGTGTGTGATTGCTACTCTGTTATAAATCCTTCGAGTGTTGTGTGTGTCAGCATTACCGATCCAGGGATGACACTGAACACAGAGGTTTGACCGTCTGAGGTCGGATCGCTACAAGATGGTATCAGAGCATACACTGAATGTAGGACACGACCACTAAGATGAGCCATAGGTCACTCTTCTCTACTCATTTCTGACTCCTCTCCATTTTCTACTCCTTAGGATGGCGGACTCAAGGAACAAGTTTGCACAACCGGATGAAGACACACCTTTTGGGAGACACTTGAAGGAAGTCACTAGGTACCTGAACATCGGAATACCAAGCTTCACCGGGACCTACACCACCACTTTACCAGAAGAAGAGCGAGGGATGATCCGAGTTCAAGTTCCCGGAAGGACATTCACGCCAGTCACTGAGCCCATAGAGTTTTCCTTTGATGCACCAACCTGGAGTCTAGGAAAGAGCATGGCAGCCCACATCGCCATGGGACGCATTGGCGAAGTTTATCACAAGGATCTCAAGGATACTATCTACCAAATATGTGGGCGCCGAGATGAGCAATGGGAAATAGTCAGCACCAGGAGGGACAGGTCCATTGCAGTGTTCATCCAGGAGCTAAACCAACACATTTGACGCCAGGAGAATCAGATGTGCGTAGGCATGATAGATCCGAAGAAGGCGATGACTAGGATCACAGAGCTAGAAGAGGAACTCAAGTCTACACGCGATGGATATGAGGAGGAAATGACGATACTCGTGGAGAAGAATGACGACCTGACAAGGAAGCTAGGAGTATTCATGGGTGACCCCGCGCCAGGAGGAGATGATGACCATCCAAAGGACTACATTGTCATCGACGACACCGACTCCGAACCCAACGATAGTGATGATGATTATGAAGATGAAGCTGGAGCGGATATCATGGAGTCTTCCACCGATCAAAATTTCTAGATGACCACCACATGACTAGTAGTATTCCCCCATGCGTATAGTAGTAGTCCGAGCACTTTTGTAACGATAGTTCTAGACCGATTGTATGCCCTTGCTTGAATTGATTTGGTGTGATATGATTGTGTTTGTCTCATGTGCATATGGGTAGTGCTTTCTCACTAGACCTCATTTCTATTATAATCTCTCCCCTCTAAACCCATCAGATGCCTCCGAGACGTGACACCGGAATTGTCTTCCCACCTGAGATCACCCAGTTGATCCAGCAGCAGAATGCTTTGATACAGCAATTAGTCCAGAACCAAGGCAACAACAACAACAACAACCCGCCACCACCACCTCCAGTTGACAACTTAGCCTGTTTTCTGAGGTTGCAGCCGCCGGTGTTTTCCAGTAGCACCGAGCCAATAGTTGCGGATGACTGGCTACGCAGGATTGGAAGGGAGTTGACCACCGCAGGTTGCACAGATGTAGAGAAGGTTTGTTTTTTCGCACATCAGTTGGATGGACCAGCAGCCTCATGGTGGGAGAATTACACGACCACTTTCTCTATAGCCAATATCACTTGGGATCAGTTTCAGCAAGCATTCCGCACAACCCATGTCTCAGCTGGAGCTATGAGCATGAAGAAGCGTGAGTTTCACAACTTGCGCCAGGGAAATCATACTATGGCTCAGTATGTAGATGAGTTTAGAAAGCTATCTCGTTATGCCCCTGATGATGTGGCTACAGATGCTGCGAAGCAGGAGAAGTTTATGGAAGGGCTGAATGATGAGATGAGCATGCAGTTGATGGTGGCAACATTTAACAACTACCAGGAGCTGGTAGACAAGGTTCTTATGATTGAAGGGAAGCAGCAGCAGATTGAGAGCCGCAAGAGGAAGTATGGACAAGGAAAGTACAATTCTGGAGCTCGGCAGAAGCCTCGTTTCACCCCGAACTCGGGAGGATATGCCCATAACCATGGAGGACATACCCACAATGGAGGTAGTTCGCATAACCACAGTGGCCCCAAGAATGGGAACGGGAATGGAGCAGGCAGCAATCAGAACCGCTCTAACCCAGCAACGCCCGCCAAGAAGGATCTAAGTCACATTACTTGTTTCAAGTGCGGGAAGACTGGACATTACGCCACTGAATGTTCTGAAGCAAAGAATGGTAATGGCAATGGAAGCTCTGGGAAGAACCCAACCCTTTCAACAGGGGACAAGAGAACCACGTGAACATGGAAGATGTTGAAGAGCAGCCTGATGCAGTTATCGATAAGTTTTTGGTTAAGTCATTTACCGCTCTCGTTCTTTTTGATAATGGTGCATCGCATTCATACATTTCAAGGGGATTTTTGGAAAAGTTTAAGTTACCCACCCTAGCCCTTAGGACACCCTTGCTAGTGAGCTCACCCGGTGTAGAGTATATGGCCAGCCGATGGTGCGATCGGATACCCTTAACCATTGGTAGCCATGTTTTCCCCTCAGACCAAATAATTCTGGAGTCACAAGGATTGGATGTGATACTAGGAATGGATTGGTTATCGAAGTATGGAGGAAACATTGACTATGCTAGTAGATCAATTCTACTCACCACCCCGGAGGGAAAACGGATCAAGTATGTATCCAGGCATGCGCCGAGGAGGGCCCAAGTAAATTCTCTCACGGGAGTTGTTCAGGAGGAAGTGCCCGTAGTGAAGGATTACCCGGATGTATTCCTAGAGGAGTAACCAGGCATGCCGCCAGATCGAGATATCGAGTTTTTGATAGAACTATTGCCAGGCACCGGACCGATATCGAAGAGACCATATCGGATGCCCGCAAATGATCTGGAAGAGATCAAGAAGCAAATTAAGGAGTTGTTGGAGAAAGGTTACATTCGAAGAAGTTCATCACCATGGGGAGCTCCAGTGCTCTTGGTTGAGAAGAAGGATGGATCATTGAGGATGGTTGTTGATTATCGTGCGAAGTGACGATCAAGAACAAGTACCCACTGCCGATGATCAATGATTTGTTTGACCAGCTGCAAGGAGCTAAAGTGTTTTCGAAGATCGATCTGCGATCAGGTTATCACCAGCTGAAGATACAAGAAACAGATATACCTAAAACAGCTTTCACCACAAGGTACGGGTTATATGAGTATACGGTTATGTCATTTGGACTGACTAATGCCCCTGCCTATTTCATGAGTATGATGAACAAGGTGTTCATGGAGTTCTTGGATAAGTTTGTCGTGGTGTTCATTGATGATATCTTGGTATACTCGAAGAATGAAGAGGAACACAAGGAACATTTGCGTTTAGTTCTCGAGAAGCTCAGGGACCATCAGTTATATGCCAAGTTCAGCAAATGTGAGTTTTGGTTGAAGGAAGTTGGATTTCTTGGAAATGTTATATCGGGAGAAGGTATAGCAGTAGATCCTACCAAGGTTCAGTCAGTCACTGAGTGGTTGGCACCCACCTCAGTTGGAAAGATCTGCAGTTTCCTTGGACTCGCGGGATACTATCGGAGATTTATTGAGAATTTCTCCAAGATTGCGAAGCCTATGACGGCATTGTTGAAGAAGGACACCAAGTTCCATTGGACTCAAGAATGTGAAGCAAGTTTCCAGGAGTTGAAGAAACGTCTAACTACAGCCCCAGTGCTGATTCTGCCGGATATACGCAAGGATTTCCAAGTGTATTACGACGCATCTCGTTTAGGACTTGGAGGAGTACTTATGCAGGACGGAAGGGTTGTTTCTTATGCCTCACGACAGCTTCGACCGCATGAGTTGAATTATGCCACGCATGATTTGGAGTTAGCAGCCGTAGTGCATGCCCTCAAGACCTGGAGACATTTTCTTATTGGAAATCGTTGTGATGTGTACACGGATCACAAGAGTTTGAAGTACATTTTTACTCAGAAGGAGTTGAACCTCAGGCAGAGGAGATGGTTGGAACTCATAAAGGATTATGATATGAAGTTGGACTATCATCCATGCAAGGCCAATGTCGTAGCAGACACTTGGAGCCGGAAAAGTTACGTCAATACCCTCGAAAGCGAAGGATTGCCAAAGGAGTTAGCAAAAGATCTCAGGGAGCTACGTTTGGAGATAGTTACTAGAGGTTTTGCTGCAACATTAGATGTTCAGTCAACATTATTGGAAAAGATCCGAGAAGCTCAGAAGGAAGACAAAGAAATTGCTGAAATAAAGGAGAAAATGAGCAAAGGAAAAGCCAAAGGTTTTCGTGAGGACGAGCACGACACCTTGTGGTTTGAGGACTGTGTCTACGTGCCCAATAGTGCAGAGATCAGGAAGTTAATACTTTAGGAGGCACATGACTCACCATACTCGATACACCCCAGAAACCACCAAGATGTATTTGGATTTGAAGGAGAGTTTCTGGTGGACAGGTATGAAGAAGGATATTGCTGAGTATGTAGCCGTATGTGATGTATGTCAGAGAGTGAAGGCAGAACATCAGAAGCCAGCAGGATTACTGCAGCCTATGTCGATACCCGAATGGAAGTGGGACAAGCTTGGCATGGATTTTATCACCAGATTACCCAGGACCCGATCGGGATATGATTCTATCTGGGTAGTAGTGGATCGTTTGACCAAAGTGGCTCACTTTATCTCCTTGAAGACCACCTATACAAGTGCGAAGTTGGCCAAGATATATATTGCCATATCGTATGTCTGCACGGAGTTTCGAGGACCATCGTATCAGATAGAGGAACACAGTTTACTTCAAAGTTTTGGCACCAGCTTCATCAGACTTTGGGTACCAGGCTAGAGTTCAGTACATCTTTTCATCCGCAGACCGATGGACAGACTGAGAGAGTCAATCAGATTCTGGAGGACATGTTGAGAGCTTATGCGCTAGATTATGGATCTAGTTGGGATGACAACCTGCCCTACGCGGAGTTCCCATACAACAATAGCTACCAGGCCAGTTTGAAATGGCACCGTTCGAAGCCTTGTATGGAAGGAGATGCCGAACACCGTTGATGTGGGATGAAGTTGGAGACCGCCAGTTGTTTGGACCAGATTTGATTAGGGAGTCTGAAGAGAAGGTTAAGCTGATTCAAGATAGACTGAAGGTAGCTCAGTCCCGACAGAAGAGTTATGCAGATTCAAAACGCAAGGAGGTAGTCTATGAAATCGGAGACAGAGCATATCTCCATGTGTCACCACTACGAGGTGTTAAACATTTCGGAGTTAAGGGAAAGTTAGCTCCGAGATTTGTAGGACCATACTGAGTTTTGGAACGTATGGGAGAGGTTGCCCACAAATTGGAGTTACCCAAAGGATAGTCAGGAGTTCATGATGTGTTTCATGATTCCTAGTTGAAGAAGTGCCATCCAGAGATGGTCGATATTCCTCTGAGAGATACAGTGCCCCTGGAAGCAATTCAGTTGGATAGTGATCTGACCTATGAGGAGAAACCAGTCAAGATTCTCGAGTTTGCTAGCCGAGTTACTCGCAGCAAGGTTATCAAATTTTGCAAAGTTCAGTGGAGCCACCATACCGAGGATGAAGCCACCTGGGAACGAGAGGATGATCTACGCAAAGACCACCCACACCTATTTTCTAGCCAACCCGAATCTCGAGGACGAGATTCATCTTAAGGGGGGTAGGTTTGTAACATCCCAAATTTTCAATTTTGAATGTTATACATAGGTCATTCATGCATATCATATTTTATTGCATTTTGTTTCATGATCCTAGAAATTCTAAGCAACTCAAGGATCCATGGAGAGAGTTGGGGATTTCACGTTTCTCATATTTGAATTTTATCAAATATCGAAACAAGGATCACTTTGGTTTTAATTTTATTTTTCTCTCCGAAAATATTTCATATTAAATATATGAGAGGAGATAATATGGCTTCTCCAAAATAAAAGGAATATTGGAGGAAAATATTAAAATCAAATAAATAATTTTATTTGGATTTTATTGCAATTTTATCTGAATTAGCAAAAATATGCATTTTTCAAAATCGCACTTTAGGGCCAAGAAAATGTTCACTTTGTTCTAAATATTCTATTTAGACGGTGAAAATTGTTTTTGCTATTTTTAGATTTTTATTTATTTTCTAGGATTATTCCGGCGAATTCTGTTTTTTTTTAAATTTGCTTCGGATCGACTCGGCCGAAAGCCCAGCCGGCCCACTCAGCCGCGCCGTCCACGACCCCGGGAGGACTCCGCCTCCTGCACGCGCCGCCGGCTGCCGTGGCCGACTCGGCCTCCCTTGGCCTCTCCCCCAAGCCGGCCCCGCCCCGCCCCCTTTATATGCCGAGCCGCCGCCGCCCTCCACCACCTCGCCTCGCCCCGCCTCCCGCACGCAGCAGCAGCAGCCCGCAGCCGCCGCCGCCGCTCGCCGTCGCCCGCGCCGCGCCGCCGCTTCCCCGCTGTCGCCCGCAGCTCCCCGCCCCGCCGGAGCCGCCGCCGTTCCGATCCGATCCGGCCATCGCTCGTTTTTTTGGTTTTAGGTAAAAACCCCGGTTTAAAAAAAACCCTAGTTTAGTTTTTTAGAATCGGTTCGGTTTTTCCGTCGGTTTATTTGTTTAGCGGACGTTCGTCCGTACGTTCATTTTAACGAACGCTGTTCGTCAGTTAGCCGCAGACAGCGAACGTTCGTTCGTTAGCCTGTTCGTCTTGTTTTATTTTTCCAGGGTTTTCCCCGATTATTTTCGATCGTGATTTCTGCCCTAATCTTCGTTTTAGTTTATCTTTTCGCTCGTTTATCCAAATCAGGTGAAACAAGCGCCTAGGTCTTTGTCTCGAAGCCCTCTTACTGTTTAACCAACTTGAACAAGATTTTGGTACTGTAAAATTTGACTTTAGTCTAGATTAGTAAACGGATCTTGTTTCTTCTGTAGTTTGAGTTTCGTTGCTCCGTTTGATTTGATTCTTTTTGCAAACTGGAGTTCTTCAGTTAAACTTTCTGTTTAGATCTTCTTATTTGAGTTTTACCTGTGCATATTTGTTTGATTGCTTATGTATGCTATTGTTTGTTTGCGATAGAATTCCCGAAGTGCGAAGCGTGCTACTACGAGTCTCTAGGTTTTGCGGATCGTCAGCAAGGCAAGTAACACATTGATCATACCCTTTCATACCCAGTTTTTATGCATTAGTTCAACCATCACACATTGCATGAGTAGGATCTCTTAACATGTGGGTTTGGGAAGTAGATGATGAGGTAGAACCTATTACCTATTTTATTATCAAACCCTTGGTAGTTACTTCTACGTTATGCTTATATTGCCATGCTATGCTCGTAGACGTGGATTGGGTTTGAGTGTATCCATGACAGATGTGAGTTTGTTAATTAATGGTTCAAATTAAGGTGGCAACTTTAATACACATCTGGGTGGATTGCTTGTGGGCACCTGGAGAATCCAGTGTTGTCCTAGGATATCCCGGAGGACCCATGTGATCATCCTACGGTCCGCCACCCAGGATCAAAGGGATCATAAGATCATTCATGCTAGAAACTTCCGTGTGCAACCACAAGCTATTATGGGCTCTAGCATAGTTGAGTAAGTTGCATGACCTCTTCCAGTGGTAGGCTAGCAGATGTAGGGGATGTAGGTTGGTACTGTCTACCCAGGGTTAGAGTTAATGTTTCTGAAATACTGTGTCTCAGTCATCCATTTCTCAAACACCATGAAGTGCGAGAAATCCAACGGAGGAGAACGAGTCTTGTGGGGAAATGTGCGCAAACCTCTGCAGAGTGTACAAACTAATCATGGCTAGCCGTGTCCCCGGTTATGGACATCTTGAGTATCTGGTACTTGGATTATCATATTGATGTCATCACTTTACTTAATTAAATTGGTTGGGTTGTTAACTTTTAATTGGGATTGAGTTGGAAGAACCTTCTCAATAATCTTCAACCAACTTGGTAGATAAATAAGATATATTCCTTTGATGTAGGGAAAATTGGCTTTTCGCAAAACATTATAACCATAGAGCCTCCACCAGCCATATATGCATGTAGTGATAGCGTTTATCTGTTTATTGCTCTACTGTGTTATATTGCCAGCATATTCCATGTGCTGACCCGTTTCTGGCTGCAACGTATCATGTTGCAGACTTTTCAGACGACGAGTAAGGTGCCACAGGTCGTTTGTCATGCACTCAGCTATGCCGTCGGAGTTGATGGACTCACTTTATCTTCCAAGCCTTCCGTTGTTATCTTATTTAGATGGCTTTAAGCAATATTTACTGTAATAAGTTCTCTTTTGAGACATTCGATGTAATAAGTGTGTGATTGCTACTCTGTTATAAATCCTTCGAGTACTGTGTGTGTCAGCATTACCGATCCAGGGATGACACTGAACACAGAGATTTGACCGTCTGAGGTCGGATCGCTACATGTTGCCTCCCAACCTTTTACCTCAAGGGTAATGTCAACAATAATAATTCATGCTAACTTACATCCAATTGGATATATATATATATGTATGTATATATATATATGTATCAGGATCTTTCCAACACAATGTGCTTGCCAAAGAATAAAATGTAAAAAGGAAAGGTGAAGATCACCATGACTCTTGCATAAGGTAAAAGCAAAAGATAGGCCCTTCGCAGAGGGAAGCAGAGGTTGTCATGTGCTTTTAGGGTTGGATGCACGAAATCTTAATGCAAAAGAACGTCACTTTATATTGCCACTTGTGATATGGACCTTTATTATGCAGTCCGTCGCTTTTATTGCTTCCATATCACAAGATCGTATAAAGCTTATTTTCTCCACACTAATAAATCATACATATTTAGAAAGCAATTTTTATTGCAAGCAACATAACAACTTACTTGAAGGATCTTACTTAATCCATAGGTAGATATGGTGGACTCTCATGGCAAAAATGGGTTTAAGGGTATTCGGAAGCACAAGTAGTATCTCTACTTGGTGCAAAGATTTTGGCTAGCATGAGGGGGAAAGGCAAGCTCAACATGTTGGATGATCGTTGACAATATACTTTATTTTGGATATAAGAAAACATAACCCATTACGTTGTCTTCCTTGTCCAACATCAACACTTTAGCATGTCATACTTTAATGAGTGCTCACAATCATAAAAGATGTCCAAGATAGTGTATTTATATGTGAAAACCTTTCTTTCTTTATTACTTCCTATTAATTGCAATGATGACCAAAACTATGTTTGTCAACTCTCAACAACTTTTATTCATCATACTCTTTATATGTGAAGTCATTACTCTCCATAAGGTCAATATGATCTCTTTACTTCTTTTTATTCTTTCTCTTTTCTTTCAAGATCAAAGCAAGATAATCAAGCCCTTGACTCAACACTAATCTTTATTATATATAACTCACGGACTCGATTACATAAAAGGATCATAAGGCAAAACTCAAAACTAAAACTTTATTCTACTAGATCAAGATATTACCAAAAGGATCGAACTAAGAAAAACGGTAAAGATAGGAGTGTGATGGTGATATGATACCGGGGCACCTCCCCCAAGCTTGGCAGTTGCCAAGGGGAGTGCCCATACCCTTGTGATTATGTCTCCTTTTTCGGGGGTGGTGATGATGGAGTTAACTGTGCCTTCAGATTTTTCATATTGTATTTGAGAAGAGCAATTTCCTCCTTTGAATCATTGACTTCCGTTTCCAGCTTCAAGATTTTGTCACATAAATCTCCATTGCTTTTCTGCCGAAAACGAGAAGGAATAGATCAGTTGTTAGACAGTTTAGCCCTCTTAGGAAGACTAGACTTCTTGAACTTCACGTGCATATCCCCAGGTTGAGGTAGAGGGACATCCTCCTCTGAACTTGAATCGTTGGTCCTCATCAAATGAGCATCCTCTTCATCATCCGTAGTTCGACCACAAGGAGATAGATCCCCATAGGTCTTTGGGTCAGCAACGAGATGTGAGACATAGCTCTTTCCGTCGGAATCCTGAGATGACATCTTGCTCCAAACCTGCTACAGAAATAGCTCGAAACAAAGACAGAGGATATTTGCGTGGTACGGTGGTCAAAACCTTCGGGAGATTATATAATGAATTTTTACCGACCAAAAGAAGTATCGTGCAAGAAAACGGAGTCCGGAGAGCACACGAGGTGCCCACGAGGCAGGGGGCGCACCCAGGGGGTAGGGTGCGCCCTCCACCCTCGTGGAAGCCGCGTGTCCTTCCCGGACTACTTCTTATTTTCCTATTTTCTTAAATATTCCAAAACGGAGAAAAATTGCATTAGAACTGTTTTGGAGTCGGTTTAGTTACCGTACCACATACCTATTCCTTTTCGGAGTCTGAAACGTTCTGGAAAGTGTCCCTTATGTATTCCTCCGGGGTTACGGTTTAAATAACATTGGTTTCAACGTTTATAGGATTGCCTGAGATATAATGTTTGATTCTTTGACCGTTTACCACCCGTGGATTTGTGCCTTCGAAGTTGTTAATTTTTATGGCACCGGAACGATAGACCTCCTCGATAACGTAAGGACCTTCCCATTTAGAGAGAAGCTTTCCTGCAAAAAATCTTAAACGAGAGTTGAATAGCAACACATAATCACCTACATTAAACTCACACTTTTGTATCCTTTTGTCATGCCATCTTTTAACTTTTCTCCATTCATCAAGTGAGCTAATATTAAAAAGCCTCTTCTCACCGGCAAGTTTGAAATCATAACTGAGCTCTTTAATGGCCCAATATGCCTTATGTTCTAGTTCGAGAGGTAAGTGACATGCTTTTCCATAAACCATTTTATACGGAGACATACCCATAGGATTTTTATATGTAGTTCTATAGGCCCATAATGCATCATCAAGTTTCTTGGACCAATTCTTTCTAGATCTGTTAACAGTCTTTTGCAAAATTAATTTGAGCTCTCTATTACTCAATTCTACTTGACCACTAGACTGTGGGTGATAAGGGGATGCAATTCTATGATTAACATCATACTTAGCAAGCATTTTACGAAAAGCACCATGAATAAAATGTGAACCACCATCAGTCATTAAATAGCTAGGGACTCCAAACCTCGGAAAAATAACTTCTTTAAGCATCTTAATAGAGGTGTTATGATCAGCACTACTAGTTGGAATAGCTTCTACCCACTTAGTAACGTAATCAAAAGCAACTAAAATATGTGTATACCCATTAGAGGAAGGAAACGGTCCCATGTAATCAAAGCCCCAAACATCAAATGGTTCAATAACGAGTGAATAATTCATAGGCATTTCTTGACGTTTACTAATATTACCAATTCTTTGACATTCATCACAAGATAAGACAAACTTACGCACATCTTTGAAGAGAGTAGGCCAATAAAAACCGGATTGCAATACCTTATGTGCAGTTCTATCTCCAGCGTGGTGTCGTCCATAGGTGATACGTCTCCAACGTATCTATAATTTTTTATTGTTCCATGCTATATTATATTCTGTTTTGGACATTATTGGTCTTTATTATACACTTTTATATTATTTTTGGGACTAATCTATTAACCGAAGGCCCAGCCCAGAATTGCTGTTTTTTGGCCTATTTCAGAGTTTCGCAGAAAAAGAATATCAAACGGAGTCCAAACGGAATGAAACCTTTGGGAACGTGATTTTCGGAACAAACGTGATCCAGAGGACTTGGACCCTACGTCAAGACATCAACCAGGAGGGCACGAGGTAGGGGGCGCGCCTACCCCCCAGGGCGCGCCCTCCACCCTCGTGGGCCCCCTGTTGCTCCACCAACGTACTCCTTCCTCCTATATGTACCTACGTACCCCCAAACTACCAGATACGGAGCCAAAAACCTAATTCCACCGCCGAAACCTTCTGTACCCGTGAGATCCCATCTTGGGGCCTATTTCAGAGCTCCGCCGGAGGGGGCATCGATCACGGAGGTCTTCTACATCAACACCATAGCCTCTCCGATGATGTGTGAGTAGTTTACCTCAGACCTTCGGGTCCATAGTTATTAGCTAGATGGCTTCTTCTCTCTTTTTGGATCTCAATACAATGTTCTCCCCCACTCTCGTGGAGATCTATTCAATGTAATCTTCTTTTGCGGTGTGTTTGTTGAGACCGATGAATTGTGGGTTTATGATCAAGTTTATCTATGAACAATATTTGAATCTTCTCTGAATTCTCTTATGTATGATTGGTTATCTTTGCAAGTCTCTTCGAATTATCAGGTTGGTTTGGCCTACTAGATTGATCTTTCTTGCAATGGGAGAAGTGCTTAGCTTTGGGTTCAATCTTGCGGTGTCCTTTCCCAGTGACAGTAGGGGCAGCAAGGCACGTATTGTATTGTTGCCATCGAGGATAACAAGATGGGGTTTATATCATATTGCATGAGTTTATCCCTCTACATCATTTCATCTTGCTTAAGGTGTTACTCTGTTCTTATGAACTTAATACTCTAGATGCATGCTGGATAGCGGTCGATGTGTGGAGTAATAGTAGTAGATGCAGGCAGGAGTCGGTCTACTTGTCTCGGACGTGATGCCTATATACATGATCATACCTAGATATTCTCATAACTATGCCTAATTCTGTCAATTGCTCAACAGTAATTTGTTCACCCACCATAATATTTATGCTCATGAGAGAAGCCACTAGTGAAACCTATGGCCCCCGGGTCTATTTTCCATCATATTAATTTCCCGACAACAAGCTATTTCTGATGCCGTTTTCATTTTACTTTCTTTACTTTGCATCTTTATCATAAAAATACCAAAAATATTATCTTATCATATCTATCAGATCTCACTCTCGTAAGTGACAGTGTAGGGATTGACAACCCCTTATCGCATTGGTTGCGAGGATTTATTTGTTTGTGTAGGTGCGAGGGACTCGTGCGTGGCCTCCTACTGGATTGATACCTTGGTTCTCAAAAACTGAGGGAAATACTTACGCTACTTTGCTGCATCACCCTTTCCTCTTCGAGGGAAAACCAACGCAGTGCTCAAGAGGTAGCAAGAAGGATTTCTGGCGCCGTTGCCGGGGAGTCTACGCAAAAGTCAACATACCAAGTACCCATCACAAACCCTTATCTCTCGCATTACATTATTTGCCATTTGCCTCTCATTTTCCTCTCCCCCACTTCACCCTTGCCGTTTTATTCACCCTCTCTTTTTCATTCGCTTCTTTTTCGCTTGCTTCTTGTTTGCTCGTGTGTTGGATTGCTTGCTTGTCACGATGGCTCAAGATAATACCAAATTGTGTGACTTTACCAATACCAACAATAATGATTTCCTTAGCACTCCAATTGCTCCTCTTACCGATACTGAATCTTGTGAAATCAATGCTGCTTTGTTGAATCTTGTCATGAAAGATCAATTCGCTGGCCTTCCTAGTGAAGATGTCGCTACCCATCTAAATAGCTTCGTTGATTTGTGTGATATGCAAAAGAAGAAAGATGTGGACAATGATATTTTTAAATTGAATCTATTTCCCTTTTCGCTTAGAGATCGTGCTAAAGCTTGGTTTTCATCTTTGCCGAAAAATAGTATTGATTCTTGGAATAAGTGCAAAGATGCTTTTATCTCTAAGTATTTTCCTCCCGCTAAGATCATCTCTCTTAGAAACGACATTATGAATTTTAAGCAACTTGATCATGAACATGTTGCACAAGCTTGGGAGAGGATGAAATTAATGATACGTAATTGCCCTACGCATGGTTTGAATTTGTGGATGATTATACAAAAAATTTATGCCGGATTGAATTTTGCTTCTAGAAATCTTTTAGATTCGGCCGCGGGAGGCACTTTTATGGAAATCACTTTAGGAGAAGCTACTAAACTCCTAGATAATATTATGGTTAATTATTCTCAATGGCACACTAAAAGATCTACTAATAAAAAAGTGCATCCGATAGAAGAAAATAATGTTTTGAGTGGAAAGATGGATGAACTTATGAAATTATTTGCTACTAAGAGTGTTTCTTCTGATCCTAATGATATGCCTTTGTCTACTTTGATTGAGAATAATGAATCTATGGATGTGAATTTTGTTGGTAGGAATAATTTTGGTAACAACGCGTATAGAGGAAACTTTAATCCTAGGCCTTATCCTAGTAATTCCTCTAATAATTATGGAAATTCCTACAACAATTCTTATGGAAATTTTAATAAGACGCCTTCTGAATTTGAGACTAGTGTTAAGGAATTTATGAATTCACAAAAGAATTTCAATGCTTTGCTTGAAGAAAAATTGCTTAAAGTTGATGAATTGGCTAGGAACATTGATAGAATTTCCCTTGATGTTGATTCTTTAAAACTTAGATCTATTCCACCTAAGCATGATATCAATGAGTCTCTCAAAGCCATGAGAATTTCCATTGATGAGTGCAAAGAAAGAACCGCTAGGATGCGTGCTAAGAAAGATTGCTTTGTGAAAGCGTGTTCTTCTAGTTTCTATGAAAATAAAGATGAAGATCTAAAAGTTATTGATGTGTCCCCTATTAAATATTTGTTTTGCAATATGAATCTTGATAATGATGGGACTGAATATGATCCACCTTTACCTAGAAGGCGTTCCAAAAATTTGGAGTTTTTAGATCTTGATGCTAAAATTGATAAAAGTGGGATTGAAGAGATCAAAACATTAGATATTAATGAACCCACTATTTTGGATTTCAAGGAATTTAATTATGATAATTGCTATTTGATAGATTGTATTTCCTTGTTGCAATCCGTGCTAAATTCTCCTCATGCTTATAGTCAAAATAAAGCCTTTACCAAACACATCGTTGATGCTTTGATGCAATCTTATGAAGAAAAACTTGAGTTGGAAGTTTCTATCCCTAGAAAACTTTATGATGAATGGGAACCTACTATTAAAATTAAAATTAAATATCATGAATGCTATGCTTTGTGTGATTTGGGTGCTAGTGTTTCCACGATTCCAAAGACTTTGTGTGATTTGCTAGGTTTCCGTGATTTTGATGATTGCTCTCTAAACTTGCACCTTGTGGATTCCACTATTAAGAAACCTATGGGAAGAATTAATAATGTTCTTATTGTTGCAAATAGGAACTATGTGCCCGTAGATTTTATTACTCTTGATATAGATTGCAATCCTTCATGTCCTATTATTATTGGTAGACCTTTCCTTAGAACGATTGGTGCAATTATTGATATGAAGGAAGGGAATATTAGATTCCAATTTCCATTAAGGAAAGGCATGGAACACTTCCCTAGAAGGAAAATAAAATTACCATATGAATCTATCATGAGAGCCACTTATGGATTGCCTACCAAAGATGGCAATACCTAGATCTATCCTTGCTTTTATGCCTAGCTAGGGGCGTTAAACGATAGCGCTTGTTGGGAGGAAACCCTTTCTTTTTTGCTTTTTTGCTTCTGTTTAGGAATAAATATTTGATCTAGCCTCTGGTTAGATGTCTTTTTATGTTTTAATTAATGTTTGTGCCAAGTTAAACCTATAGGATCTTCTTGGATGATAGTTATTTGATCTTGCTGAAAATTCCAGAAACTTTCTGTTCACGATAATAATTGTTAAAAATCACCAGAACATGATAAAATATTGATTCCAATTGCTTCTGATCAATAAAAAAATTGTCTAGGTCTTCCTATTTTGGCTGAATTTTTTGAGTTCCAGAAGTTTGCGTTAGTTACAGATTACTACAGACTGTTCTGTTTTTGACAGATTCTGTTTTTCGTGTGTTGTTTGCTTATTTTGATGAATCTATGGCTAGTAAAAGAGTTTATAAACCATATAGAAGTTGGAATACAGTAGGTTTAACACCAATATAAATAAATAATGAGTTCATTACAGTACCTTGAAGTGGTATTTTGTTTTCTTTCGCTAACGGAGCTCACGAGATTTTCTGTTAAGTTTTTTGTGTTGTGAAGTTTTCAAGTTTTGGGTAAAAGATTTGATGGATTATGGAACAAGGAGTGGCAAGAGCCTAAGCTTGGGGATGCCCATGGAACCCCAAGATAATCTAAGGACACCTAAAATCCAAAGCTTGGGGATGCCCCAGAAGGCATCCCCTCTTTCGTCTACTTCCATCGGTAACTTTACTTGGAGCTATATTTTTATTCACCACATGATATGTGTTTTGCTTGGAGCGTCTTGTATGATTTGAGTCTTTGATTTTTAGTTTACCACAATCATATTTTCTGTACACACCTTTTGAGAGAGACACACTTGATTCGGAAATTGTTAGAATACTCTATGTGCTTCACTTATATCTTTTGAGTTATATAGTTTTTGCTCTAGTGCTTCACTTATATCTTTTAGAGCACGGTGGTGGATTTGTTTTATAGAAACTATTGTTCTCTCATGCTTCACTTAGATTATTTTGAGAGTCCTACAAAACAGCATGGTAGTTTGCTTTAACAATAATAGGCATTCAAGATTAGTAAAGAAAAAAAAGAGAAAAATTCTTATGAGTGTGTTGAATACTATGAGAAGTTTGATGCTTGATAATTGTTTTGAGATATGAAGATGGTGATATTAGAGTCATGCTAGTTGAGTAGTTTTGAATTTGAGAAATACTTGTGTTAAACTTTGTGATTCCCGTAGCATGCACGTATGGTGAACCGTTATGTGATGAAGTCAGAGCATGATTTATTTATTGATTGTCTTCCTTATGAGTGGCCGTCGGGGACGAGCGATGGTCTTTTCCTGCCAATCTATCCCCCTAGGAGCATGCGCGTAATACTTTTCTTTGATAACTTGTAGATTTTTGCAATAAGTATATGAGTTCTTTATGACTAATGTTGAGTCCATGGATTATACGCACTTTTCTTCCTTCCACCATTGCTAGCCTCTCTAATACCGCGCACTTTTCGCCGGTATCATATACCCACCATATACCTTCCTCAAAACAGCCACCATACCTACCTATCATGGCATTTCCATAGCCATTCCGAGATATATTGCCATGCAACTTACCACCGTTCCGTTTACTATGACACGCTCCATCATTGTCATATTGCTTCGCATGATCATGTAGTTGACATTGTATTTGTGGCAAAGCCACCGTTCATAATTTCTTTCATACATGTCACTCTTGATTCATTGCATATCCCGGTACACCGCCGGAGGCATTCACATATAGTCATATTTTGTTCTAAGTATTGAGTTGTAATTGTTGAGTTGTAAATAAATAAAAGTGTGATGATCATCATTTTTAGAGCATTGTCCCAAGTGAGGAAAGGATGATGGAGACTATGATTCCCCCACAAGTCGGGATGAGACTCCGGACGAAAAAAAAGAGGCCATAAAAAAGAAGAAGAAAAGGCCCAAATAAAAAAAATAAAAAAAAGAGAAGGGACAATGTTACTATCCTTTTAGCACACTTGTGCTTCAAAGTAGCACCATGATCTTCATGATAGAGAGTCTCCTATGATATCACTTTCATATACTAGTGGGAATTTTTCATTATAGAACTTGGCTTGTATATTCCAATGATGGGCTTCCTCAAAATGCCCTAGGTCTTCGTGAGGAAGCGAGTTGGATGCACACCCACATAGTTTCTTTTGTTGAGCTTTCATATACTTATAGCTCTAGTGCATCCGTTGCATGGCAATCCCTACTCACTCACATTGATATCTATAGATGGGCATCTCCATAGCCCGTTGATACGCCTAGTTGATGTGAGACTATTCTTCTCCTTTTTGTCTTCTCCACAACCACCATTCTATTCCACATATAGTGCTATGTCCATGGCTCACGCTCATGTATTGCGTGAAGATTGAAAAAGTTTGAGAACGTCAAAAGTATGAAACAATTGCTTGGCTTGTCATCGGGGTTGTGCATGATTTAAATATTTTGTGTGGTGAAGATAGAGCATAGCCAGACTATATGATTTTGTAGGGATAACTTTCTTTGGCCATGTTATTTTGAGAAGACATAATTGCTTAGTTAGTATGCTTGAAGTATTATTATTTTTATGTCAATATTAAACTTTTTGTCTTGAATCTTTCGGATCTGAATATTCATACCACAATTAAGAAGAATTACATTGAAATTATGCCAAGTAGCATTCCACATCAAAAATTCTGTTTTTATCATTTACCTACTCGAGGACGAGCAGGAATTAAGCTTGGGGATCCTTGATACGTCTCCAACGTATCTATAATTTTTGATTGTTCCATGCTATATTATATTCTGTTTTGGACATTATTGGGCTTTATTATACACTTTTATATTGTTTTTGGGACTAACCTATTAACCAGAGGCCCAGCCCATAATTGCTGTTTTTTTGCCTATTTCAGAGTTTCGTAGAAAAAGAATATCAAACGGAGTCCAAACAGAATGAAACCTTGGGGAACGTGATTTTCGGAACGAACGTGATCCAGAGGACTTGGACCCTACGTCCAGACATCAACCAGGAGGGCACGAGGTAGGGGGGTGCACCTACCCCCCAGGGCGCGCCCTCCACCCTCGTGGGCCCCCTGTTGCTCCACCGACGTACTCCTTCCTCCTATATGTACCTACGTACCCCCAAACTACCAGATACGGAGCCAAAAACCTAATTCCACCGCCGCAACCTTCTGTACCCGTGAGATCCCATCTTTGGGCCTGTTCCGGAGCTCCGCCGGAGGGGGCATCGATCACGGAGGGCTTCTACATCAACACCGTAGCCTCTCCGATGATGTGTGAGTAGTTTGCCTCAGACCTTCGGGTCCATAGTCATTAGCTAGATGGTTTCTTCTCTCTTTTTGGATCTCAATACAATGTTCTCCCCCTCTCTCGTGGAGATCTATTCGATGTAATCTTCTTTTGCGGTGTGTTTGTTGAGACCGATGAATTGTGGGTTTATGATCAAGTTTATCTATGAACAATATTTGAATCTTTTCTGAATTCTTTTATGTATGATTGGTTATCTTTGCAAGTCTCTTTGAATTATCAGTTTGGTTTGGCCTACTAGATTGATCTTTCTTGCAATGGGAGAAGTTCTTAGCTTTGGGTTCAATCTTGCGGTGTCCTTTCCCAGTGACAGTAGGGGCAGCAAGGCACGTATTGTATTGTTGCCATCGAGGATAACAAGATGGGGTTTATATCACACTACTAGGAAAAGGGCTATAGATGGAATGGCCACTAATGGCGCACCAGACATGTGGTGCGCCATTGCTATATAGCAATGGCGCACCATGTGCTGGTGCGCCATTAGTGTGAAAGACACTAATGGCGCACCAGACAAACGGTGCGCCATTAGTAACAAATTTTATTTTATTTTATTTTGCCAGACATACTAATGGCGCACCAGGACATAGTGCGCCATTACTAGTTGTAACTAGTAATGGCGCACCAGCAGCACAGTGCGCCACTAAAATATTTTTTTTATTTTTTACTTTTTTGCAAAACTACTAATGGCGCACCTGGGGCAGTGCGCCATTACTAGTTTAAGCTAGTAATGGCGCACGGCTCCCCCGTGCGCCATTAGTGTTTTTTTGCAAAACTACTAATGGCGCACCACCAGCAGGTGTGCCATTAGTAACCAGGGTTACTAATGGCGCATTATGTGGTGGTGCGCCATTATTAACCTGGGACGAGCTAGATATTTTGGACAGCCACACCTACCCACTCACTTTCCCCACTTCATTCTCTCCTCCCTCCTCCAAGCTTGTCTCGGCTGCCTCCTCCTCCTCACCTCATTTGCACCATAAATTCATCCAAATTACGTGGTTAAAGCCCCTTTTTTTGGTAGGTAAGTAAGGGGGAAGCTATCTTTATGTTGTTCTCCCTCCAACAACGTGCACATGCACTTTTTATGTCCTAGCTAGATCTATGTATGTTTGTGGTGTTGCATATGTTTGTGGTGTTGCATATATGTTTGTGTTTGCAGGTACCGGTATTTGAAATGCGGTAGTTGCCAATATTTTGCCGGAATGTTGATTCATTTCCGTTTCGGCGAGAATTTTGGCACTATGCATTCTTTTTGGTCCTATTTTTAGGGAAAGTCATGCCAAATTTTTTCTTGGTTCTAAAATATCGTTTTGCTCTACCCTGCAGGTGACCATGGTCCGCACGATGACCGAAGGCATCGTGAATAGGTTTTTCAGCTCCGCAAAGGCCAAGATGCTTGAAAAGAACGAGACGGAGATAAGATGTCCGTGTCGAAGATGCAAGCTGAAGAGCCTTATTGCGGACCCGGATTCCGGGCAGGTGCGGGACCACCTGCTCTTGCGTGGTTTCATGGATGGCTATCGGTGGCAAGGTGATGAAGATGACTATGAAGTCGTCCATGGGGGTCGGGCAAGAAATGAGGATGGGCAGCAAGACAACCACCGCGGCTCGGGCGGGCGAGAAGACGAAGAATCTCCAGGACATGATCACGACGGTGATGCTGTACACAGTCATCATGTAGAAGATGCCGGACATGATGATGAGGAAGATGCGGGAGCAGACGAAGGGCATGATCATGAAGATGAAGATGCCGGCGGAGCAGACGACGATGGACCATCGATGGGCTGGGTCCAGGACCCTCATATTCAAGAGCTGCTTCTCAAGCAGACGGATAACGCAAGAGCTGCCGCCCGAGAGAAAGCCAAGCTGGATCAACTGGAGATAGACGCGGTTACTCCATTGTATGAAGGATCCAGGCCCGAGGATACCCGCCTGAAAGTAACGCTCATGGCTCTGGAGATGAAGGTAAAGCACAAAATGACCGACGCATGCTTCGACGAGAACATGTCATTCTGGCACGAACGTCTTCCCAAGGGGAACAAGTGCCCGACCAGTTTCGAGGGCGAAGAAAATCGTGTGTCCTCTGGATTTACCGTGGTGCACGACTATCTCGGTTTCGGATATCTCGCGGGGCAGGTGGTCCACGGATTTTCTGGATGTGTCAGGTGCATGGATGACACAAGTATCGCCAGCTAGATAGAGATCCCGGGTCTTCGAAAACCGTGTTCATGGGACATCGAAGGTGGCTTCGCGACGATGACCCATGGAGGAAACGCAAGGATCTGTTCGATGGTGAAACCGAACCCCGAAGACGCCCGCGTACGAGGAGCGGCAAGGAAATAGACGAGCTGTTGAAAAATTGGAAAGATTGCCCACTGCCGGGAAAGAAGCAAAAGGCGCCAGAGCCGGGAAAGAAGCGAAAGGCGCCAGAGCCACTGCTGAAGGTATGGAAAACGAGGTCTATTTTCTGGGACTTGCCGTACTGGAAGATCCACCGTGTGCCTCACAGCCTTGATGTCATGCATATCACGAAGAACGTGTGCGAGAGTCTGCTTGGTACCCTGCTCAACATGCCAGAGAGGACCAAAGATGGGCCGAAAGCAAGGGCAGACTTGAAATCAATGGGCATCAGGGAGGAGCTTCACGCTAATGATGATGAGGCGAAGCAGGACACGGAAAGTCGTCACAAAGGCAAAAAGGCCAAGTAGACCGGAAATGACTTCCCTCCCGCGTGCTTCACTCTAAGTCAGGAGGATATCGATCAGTTTTTCACCTGCCTCGTAGGAGTAAAACTTCCTTACGGTTACGCGGGGAAGATAAGTAGATACCTAGACTCAGTGAAGCAGAAGTTCAGCGGGATGAAGTCTCACGACTGTCACATGCTGATGACGCAGATACTTCCAGTTGCAATCCGTGGGATCATGGACGCGCACGTCCGTGAAACGCTATTTGGCCTATGCAACTTTTTCGACGTCATCTCTCGGAAGTCGGTTGGCGTGAGGCAACTCAGAAGGCTACAGGAAGAGATCGTGGTGATACTATGCGAGCTTGAGATGTACTTCCCTCCCGCATTCTTTGACGTTATGGTGCATCTGTTGGTCCATATCGTGGCGGATATCATCCAACTCGGGCCGATGTTCCTGCACAGCATGATGCCGTTCGAAAGGATGAATGGTGTCATCAAAGGATACGTTCGCAACATGTCACGTCCAGAGGGAAGCATAGCCAGGGGCTTTCTGACCAAAGAGTGCATCTCCTACTGCACGAATTATCTAGGCATCGAGAACCCCGTTGGTCTGCCCGTCAACAGGCACCTCGGCAGGCTCGCTGGATGGGGTCACCGTGAGGGTCGCCGCGAAATGCATGTCGACTTCGATGGTCGACTCGCCGACTTTGAAAGAGCAAACCTAGTCGCGCTACAACACATAGACGTGGTCGATCCTTGGGTGGCAGAGCACAAAATGTTTATTGAGAAGACGTACAATGACCGAGGCCAACAGAGGACAGACAGAGATATAATCAAAGAGCACAACTCATGTTTCACGCGTTGGTTCAAGCAGAAGCTTCTGTCGTACCCTTTACATGAGGATTCTTCCGCGGAAGAACAACTCATATTCGCCTTGTCACAGGGCGCCGAGCACAACCTGATGACGTATGAGGCGTACGATATCAACGGCTACACATTCTACACCGAGGACAAGGACATGAAGAGCGATGGTTATCAGAACTCCGGGGTAACAATGGAATCCTACACCGGTAACGACAAGGATAGATACTACGGAAGGATCGAGGAGATCTGGGAGCTGAGCTACGCTGGAGAGAAGGTCCCGATGTTCCGTGTCAGATGGGCCAAGAGCGTCATAAAAGAAGACCGGTATTTCACCACCATGGTTATACCCGAAGCCAAATCCAAGACCGCAGGCGCGAACGTCACCGCGAAAAATGAGCCATGGGTACCGGCTTCCCAAGTGGACCAATGCTTCTTCATTACTGACCCATCAAAGCCCAGTCGTGTTGTCGTGAGGAGAGGCAAAAGGAAGATCATCGGAATGGATGGAGTCGCCAATGAGCAAGACTTCGACAAGTACGGCGACCCGAAGATGGAACATGACGACGACGACGAAGTATCAGCATACACCACAAGAAGAAGCAGGACCACCCTACCTAAAGGACGTCCGTTCAAGAGAAGAACTCCATTTACGAAAAATAAGGGCAAGAAGATTGTGAACAGATAGCTAGCTAAGATCGATTGTATTTAAATTGTAGCCTTCATTTCTCGATTGTATTTCAAGAGCACTTTTTGAACTCATGAATGTTTTTAAATTTCATGGACACTCGATCTCGCACCATCTCCGCCGCTCCACCGGCCGCCGCAGCCGACCCCCCGCACCCTCCCCCGCTCCACCGGTCGCCGCCGCCGACCCCCGGCCCGCACCCTCCCCCACTCCACCGCCGCCGACGACCCACCGCACCCTCCCCCGCTCCACCAGCCGTCGCCGACGACCCCCCGCACCCTCCCCGGCCCGCTCCTAGTGTTTTTATACTGTTTTTATAAAAAAATATTACTGTTATGATTTAAACAAGTTTGAACATATTTAAACACAAATAAATATCAAACAGCATTTTAAATGCATAAAAAAACATTTGGGGAGCCTGGGAATCGAACCCAGGACCTCCTAGTGTGTGTGCTGCATGCTGACCAGTCGGGCTAGTGGGCGTGTTCTGATGGAGATAGGGTTAGGTGGGATATAACCTGACCAGTCGGGCTAGTAAGTAAAACAAAATTCTAATGGCGCACCAGGGGGAGGTGCGCCATTAGAATCGACGTACTTATGGCGCACCAGGGGGAGGTGCGCCATTAGAATTTTTATACTTGTTCCCCTCGCACTGTCGCCTCCCTCCCTCCCTCGCTCGCCAGATCCCCCACTCCTCGACCCCAACCGTACGCCGCCGCCCCCTTGCTCCGCCCCCTCCGTCCGCCGCGCCTGCACGTCGTCCGCCGCTGTGGTCTTGCGCTGCCTCGACGCCGCCGCCCCGACCCCCGCCGGACTCCACCCCCGCCCCAGCACGTACGTCCCCTCCCTCCCTTCCCCCATCCCCCTAGCTTCTCCTCCCCCTCCTCTCACCACCCGTGCCTTCTTCTGCTCGAAAGGTCAAGAAGGCGGCCAAGGACGCCAACGACATCACGGGCCCCTTCCTCCGGATCGTCGCCCGCAGCCTCCTCGACGCCGGCGTCCACCGGAGCACCACGACCGCGTCTGCGACCTCGTCTCTGCTCCGCCGCCATCTACGACCTCGTCTGCGACCGCGTCCATCAAGGTGAGTTCTTCCATGGATCACTTCCAGGCCGTCGGTGCCATCCTGTGCCGTCTTTTTAAATTGTGTTGTTTGGAATTGTGAATCTGAATATTCTTGTGGTGTTCTTGTGTAGATCAGATGCTAGATTTTAGTCTAGATTTTTGCTACTGTCAGATACAAGATAATTAGAAGAGGGAACAGTTCATGCCTCACATTGTAAAACAGTAGCAGAATATATGAAATCCATCTAAATAAATAACCACTGTGACCAGATTTTTGCAATTATAAAAGGGAAAGAAACAACCATTGAACCAACAGATAATTGATTTGGCCTAAGGCAACATGGTATAAAAAAGTTTGATTCACATACCTCACATTGTAAAAAAGTGCTAGTGTTGTTGCCAGTCCTAATGAAAAAGCAACTGAATTTCCAACAACATACTAGGTAGAACAATCCATTTATATCATGAATATATGAAGGGAAGGACATGATTGCTACATGATTGCCATTATACTCCTTGCCGCTAGTTGCATTATTTCTCAGTGCTACAAATGTGTTTAACTTGTAGCTTCTAGCTAGCTTAAGTGAGAAGCCAGTACTGTAGTGAGTAGCTTAACTTGTTTACTGCCAGTTAGTAGTACTGCTAGTGAGTAGATGAACTCCATTTAACTAGTTTAATTGAGTTTCAGTACTCCAAACATAGATGATCTGAATAATTAACCCTATCCTATTTTATATGATCAGATGCACAACTTGATGCTACCTGGCTTAATTGAGTTTCAGTACTCCAAACACTCTGCTACCTAACTGAAACCACTATGTGTGTTTTCTGATAATATTATCTGTATGTTCTAGTACTTGTATGCCTATAGCACTGGTTAATCTATTTCGAAATTATTTGATTACTTCAAGTAGTCTAATCTTGATTTGAGGGAAGATACTGGGATGGAAGTCTGTCAATGATGCTTCTTTTCTTGAGCATTATAGCAAAGTAAGACTACTGTGACTATAAGCATCTAGACAACATGTTGTAGGTTGTTTGTACTGCCTGTGTAGTTTCCATCAATTATGTTGAAGCACTCATTTGTCTGACTTATTCTGTTCGTGTGATGCAATGTAAGGATACTGTGTTGTATTTTCAAATGACCTTGATTTCTTTATTTGCGGTGACTTCAGAAATTGAAAATTGACCTTTCTGTGGTCAATCTCATTGCAAGGAAACCAATAACAAAGGATGCAATCTTGTTTTGCAAATGTTGTATAAAGCCCTGATATGTCATAGCGATGTTGCTGCTACTGTAGATCTTCTGAACTTTGTAAACTGTGATGCAATCTTTCTGTGGTCAATAACAAAGGATGCAATCTTTCTGTGGTCAATCTCACTGAATTTTGTCAACTTCTGAAATGAGCCCTTTCTCCTGAAATGTTGATTAATTTCCGTTTCGGTTGAGAATGGGGCACTCCTAGGTCAAGAAAATTAGCAAAGGCCATGCCCAATTTTTTTGACCTAGAAGGTGCCCGATTCTCAACCGAAACAAAAATTAATCAGCATGTGTCTTGACATCAACCAATTTTCTGGACACATCCCTCGACAACTAGGTTATCTTGAGAACTTAGAGGAGTTGTTTGTTTGCTACAACACACTAACAGGTTCCATCCCAAATAGCATAGGCAATTTGACCAAACTCACAGCCTTGTATCTTTGCAGCAACCAACTTTCTGGACACATCCCTCAAGAACTAGGTTACCTTGTGAACGTGGACTTGGACCTCAGCAACAACACACTAACAGGTTCCATCCCAAAACACCTAGGCAATATCACAAACATCTCTCAATTGTTCCTTGACAATAACCATCTTTTTGGCGACATTCCTCGAGAATTAGGTTATTTGGTCAACTTAGAGATCTTGTTCCTTGACAATAACCAACTTTTTGACCAAACTTTTTTCCTATTTAGAGCGAAACATGGCCCACAACGATGAGGCCGGCGGTTCGGGCGGCAAGCAATTCTGGGAGCTGTCCCAGGAGATGGAGGAAGAACCTCACCGCTATGAGGACGCCGCGGAAGACACCGATCCTGACTACACAACCCCTAGTGGCGTCGGGGATGACACCACTGATGGTGCCGCCGAGGATGCCACCACTGATGATGGCGGCGCACGCACAGATGGCAGCCAACCGAAGAGGCAACGGAAGGACCGGCGCCCGAACGTGCTCGGCACCGTCAAGGAGGAATTTACTGAAGTGAACTCCGACGGGCATCCAACGGCGCCCAAACATGTAGTCAAGGGGTACTCGGTTCAGCTCGGGTGCATTCTCCGGAGCACCGTCTCGATCAACACCGAGAACCTAAGGCATAAGGACCGAGGGAATTTGCGCTGCCTCCTCTTCACGAAGCTGCACGAACGATACAAGTTCCCCAATGAGTTTGCAAACACACGCCTCTCAGGGAATAAAGTGAACAGTGCCGCCCTCACGAGGATGAGCACGGCCCTGTCTACATGGAGAAGCACGGTGAAGGCAATGATTGAAAAAGGTGATAGTTATGAGAAGATCAAGGCGAAATATCCTTTGATGAGCGAAGATGACTACAAGGAGTTCAAGATCAAGTGCGAGAGCAGCGCAACCTCCGAATCAAGTCAGTGGGGGAAAGAAATGCGGCAGTTGAACTTAGGGGTCCACCAACTCGGTCCCGGCGGTTATAGAGTGGCGGAGCCTATATGGGACAAGGAGGACGCGGAGCGTGCCGAGCAAGGCCTACCGCCCCGCTTCGAGAAATTCCCTGACAAGCAGACCAGGAACTTTGTCAGGGCCCGGTACAAGGAGGACCCGGTAACAAAGGAGCTTACCACGGATCCGAAGACCAAGGCGCTTGAGAAAGTTCTGGTAAGGAATACACCCCCGCGTAATTAGCTACATATATGGTTGCATTCTAGTTAATGAAGCCAAATTTCTAAATGGTTCACATTCCTTCCGCAGGAGGCTGAAAGCAGTAGCGCGGGGTCATCTCAGAGCTCCCCTTTTGACACCCCTTTAAATAGGGCGTTGAACGTAATGAAAAACAAGGATAAGCTCAGTAAGCCGTCGTCAGCTGGTCGTGTGGCCGGCAAAGGCTTGTCCACAAAATGGTCGTCATACTATACCGCTGGTGGGCGAAAGGAGAAAAAGACCAGCTCGGAAAGCCAGTCGCGCGAGGTTCAAGAACTCAAGGCACAAGTGGCGCGGATTCCGGAGATTGTCCAAGAGCAAGTGCAACAACAACTGGGAACGACGCTCACCGCCATTGTGCCTACCTTGATTCAGGGGCTGACGACGTGGATTGCGGGCGGCCAACAGGGGCCTCCCCCGGTTCCCAGCTTCACGGCCAGCAACTCGCACAACGCGCAGGCGGCGCCATTGGTGTCTCCGGCGGAGGCGGTATTCGTGTCTCCGGCGCCGGCACGGGCATTGGAGCTTAATGCACCTGGGTGTACGCCGGCCGGCACCTCGCCAGCAAGCGGCCCCTCCGTCAGTTGCACGCGCACGCCCGCCGTTGGCGGTGCCTCGACATTAGCCGAGCTCGACGGCATCACGGTAACTAAGCCTCTCGGCCGATGACTTCATCTCCTTGCCTTTGACTGGGCATCCCTGACGCCCTACATGTTTTCGCAGGGCGCCACCGATGTTCCTTGCACTCTCCTGCACTTCGTGGGCGGCGAGTTGGTCGATGTCGCCAAGGGCAGAATCGTTCAACCGGGCAACCGCGTGTTCCACGGTAATCCGATGCCACCCACCTTCTATAGGGTTGAACTGGTTCGGGTACTGCCAGGCTGCGACGAGTTGTTACCTCCGATTCGACCCGCTGGGGCCGACGAAGATGATGTGATGACCCTCAGCGCCTGTGTAAGCTGGCCCCTGCTTTGGCCGAAGAGCCAGATTCGTTTGGGGGCGGGGGACACCACCCCACAGACAAGACCGCCAGTCGTGCCAGCGCCAAGCCATGGCAAGAACGCCGCAACGCTACCGGACCTGCCGGACATCCCTATGGCACAGGATCCGAACATGCATATGGCACAGGATCCGGACGACGACGACAACGACGACGGTACATTTACCAACGTCGATAAGTACTTTGCCGAGCATGGGTACGGTGACGAGTTCTGCGGGCCTCCTTCTCAAGAACCCAACCCTCAAAAAGACGACCGCGATCTAGCTGGTACGGCGGAGAAACCCAATTGCAACAGGCGTCGTCTGGCGTTCAGTTCTCAGGAGACGCCTCCAGCTGCCGCCTTCACCGAGCCTCAGATAGCTGAGGTGCCAAATATTATCAGCCCCAACACGCTCAAGAAGGCGGTCTGTGAGCAGAACTCGATCCCATTACAGCAGATCAAGAAGAAGGGACGGAAACGAAAGACTAACAAGGGCGCCAGTGCGAGCCAACCGGCACCGAGTACGATCCGTGCTCAGGACGGACCACCTTCACCTAAGGATATCTCGAGGAGGGTGCATGTGGCGGGTAGGCCGATGCTACCGACAAATATGCTCAATGCTGCAACCGGTGCTATGCGGAGTCTGCATGACAGTGTTCTTTCTTTGGAGAAGCGGCGTCTCAGAGAGAATGATGTGGCATACCCGGTTTTCGTGGCCAAGGTGCCAGAGGGCAAGGGCTTTGTGGATAGCGCCGTCGGGGGTACGATCGTCCTGCGATTTGATGACATCTTTGCTATGCTTAACCTTCATCCGCTGCACTACACCTTCGTTCGGCTGTTTTCGCTGAGTATGGAGATGCGGATCATTAGAGACAAGACCCCGGACATTGTGATAGTCGACCCCTTCTACATGCGTGCCAAGATCTTGGGCAGCGCTGGGGACCGGCAAGTCGCGAGTTCACACCTCGAAGGCGTCATTCTGGCAAACCCAGATAAGGATAACTTCCTCGTGCCTTACTTTCCCGAGTAAGTCATCTCCTAACCGCCCCGTAACATATGATTTCTTAGATTTCGATCGTTCTTTTTTTTCTAACATTCCGTGTTCTGTGCAGTGACACACATTGCACACTCATCCTCTTAAGCCCGAAATATTCCATGGCCACGTATCTCGACCCGGACCGTGACTCCAAGATAGACTACACAAATATCAAGAAAGTTCTTGATGATGCTCTCCCCGGCT
Organism: Triticum aestivum; assembly: GCF_018294505.1. Taxonomy (NCBI): domain Eukaryota; kingdom Viridiplantae; phylum Streptophyta; class Magnoliopsida; order Poales; family Poaceae; genus Triticum; species Triticum aestivum. Next base: position 380,076,641 of record NC_057802.1, on the reverse strand, counting down.
ACGCCGCATCTGGAGGCACCTTTAAGAGGCCAGTTCGTAGGTACGGCAGGCACGTGTTCACCCACAATACGACGTTCCCCTGCGTCAAGCAGCCGCCTGGCGGTCAGAAGGATGCCTACTACGCCCTCCATCACATGCGGGCGATCGTGCGGGACCATAATCACCTTCTCCTACCAAATAATCTCAAAGATTGGGCCGCAAGCTTGGGGGCAATCCAGGACGCGGACATCCGACAAGAATTCTTTCGCATCCAGTCGGAGTTTGCAGAAATCATCCATCAAGATGTCCTTCGTACCTCGGGGCAGTTCTACCTCAAATTTCAACCGTCCAACAGCGAGATAGACACAACGCTACAAATGCAGGCTGACAACGCCCGCGACTTCATGACCATCACGACAGACGGCGGCTTCATCCACGCTCCGGTCCCATGAGTCGAGTCGAAAGTTGTGATGCTATGTGTAGTTCTGAAACATTCATTAGCTCATGTTGTAATTAAACTGTAGTGAACTTGTATGTCTCTTTGGTTTGGACAGTCGTTCAACTTAGATGTAATCGATGCTATTTGTTAGTAGGACCATGAATCGTGCTATGGATGTCTTGCTTTTCTCTTCCGATCCTTTTGTTGCATACTTATATATTGCTTATGTATTGTCTGTTGTTTGGCTAGTGCATAGAGATGCCGTCGTATGTCGTGTACAAGGGTAAGGTTCCCGGAGTCTACGACGACTGGGAGGAGTGTCGGAGACAGGTTCACCGTTTCAGCGGTAACAGTTACAAAGGGTACACCACTAGGGCGGAGGCGGAATCTAGATACGCGCGCTATCTAGCGGGAGAGAGGAGGGAGCGTTGGAGGAACCGGATGAAGACCAGTTTCATCGCGATGATGCTCATCGTGATGACCGCATCTCTCTTCTATGTGATGGTAGTTTAGATGATCGATATCGACTTGTAATGTGAAGACAAACTCGCTACTCGCGGTCTCGAGACTTGTAATGTTCTATCTTCGTTCGGTCTTTTGAATTCGGAGACTAATATGATGAATTGTATTCGGAGACTAATCTTCTATTGTATTCGATGAATCTGCTGTTGCTGTGTCCTGCTGCTTATTTTCTGTCCAATAATATATTTTGTAATCTGTGCAAAAATCAGAAAAGAAAAAATAATAATCCCTAATATACATACTAATGGCGCATCACGCCAACGTGCGCCATTAGTATGCCAAAGGATACTAATGGCGCATCCCAGAGCAGTGCGCCATTAGTATGCCAGAGGGTACTAATGGCGCATCACCCAGCAGTGCGCCATTAGTATGCCGAAGGATACTAATGGCGCATCACACTGCAGTGCACCATTAGTATGGCAAAGCACATGGGTATATATGGCCCCCTGGGAGGCATACTAATGGCGCACCGTGGCCTATACTAATGGCGCACTGCTCGGTGCGCCATTAGAGTACCAGATACTAATGGCGCACCAGCGGTGCGCCATTAGTAAAAATTACTAGTGGCGTGATGCTAGTGGCGCACCAGTAGTGCGCCATTAGTAGGCAAAACTGGTGCGCCACTAGTAAGCCTTTTTCTAGTAGTGTCATATTGCATGAGTTTATCCCTCTACATCATGTCATCTTGCTTAAGGCGTTACTCTGTTCTTATGAACTTAATACTCTAGATGCATGCTGGATAGCGGTCGATGTATGGAGTAATAGTAGTAGATGCAGGTAGGAGTCGGTCTACTTGTCTCGGACGTGATGCCTATATACATGATCATACCTAGATATTCTCATAACTATGCTTAATTCTGTCAATTGCTCAACAATAATTTGTTCACCCACCGTAATATTTATGCTCATGAGAGAAGCCACTAGTGAAACCTATGGCCCCCGGGTCTATTTTCCATCATATTAATTTCCCGGCAACAAGCTATTTCAGACGCCGTTTTTATTTTACTTTCTTTACTTTGCATCTTTATCATAAAAATACCAAAAATATTATCTTATCATATCTATCAGATCTCACTCTCGTAAGTGACCGTGTAGGGATTGACAACCCCTTATCGCGTTGGTTGCGAGGATTTATTTGTTTGTGTAGGTGCGAGGGACTCGTGCGTGGCCTCCTACTGGATTTATACCTTGGTTCTCAAAAACCGAGGGAAATACTTACGCTACTTTGCTGCATCACCCTTTCCTCTTCAAGGGAAAACCAACGCAGTGCTCAGGAGGTAGCAATAGGCTTCAGAGTGACACTTGCGTAGGATCTGTTCCTGTTCATGCTCCGGTATACAACGTCTAATGACACCATCTACTCCTTCTTTATAAAGGTGTGGGTGATCCCAGAAGTAATGCCTCAAATCATAGAAAAACTTTTTCTTTTGCTGGTATGTGAAACTAGGTGGTATAAATTTAGCAACAATATAATTAGCATAATCAGCATACCATGGAGTAGTGCGAGAAGCATTTATGACAGCTAATTGTTCATCAGGAAATCTATCATCAATAGGTAGTGGGTCATCAAGAACATTCTCTAACCTAGACAAGTTATCTGCAACGGGGTTCTCAACTCCCTTTCTATCAATAATGTGCAAATCAAATTCTTGTAGCAAGAGAACCCATCTAATAAGTGTAGGTTTAGCATCTTTCTTTTCCATAAGATATTTAATAGCAGCATGATCTGTGTGAACAGTAACTTTAGTCTCTACAATATAAGGTCTGAACTTATCACATGCAAATACAACTGCTAAAAATTCTTTTTCAGTAGTAGCATAATTTCTCTGGGCATTGTCTAGAGTTTACTAGCATATTGGATAACATTTAATTTCTTATCAACTTTTTGTCCTAAAATAGCACCTACAACATAATCACTAGCATCACACATAATTTCAAAGGGTAAATTCCAATCAGGTGGCTGAACAATAGGTGCAGAAATTAATGCTTTCTTAAGTATTTCAAATGCTTCTACACAATCATCATCAAAGACAAAAGGAATATCTTTTTGTAAGAGATTAGTCAGAGCCGTGGAGATTTTAGAGAAGTCCTTAATGAACCTCCTATAAAAACCGGCATGACCAAGGAAACTTCTTATACCTTTAATGTCCTTGGGACACGGCATCTTTTCAATAGCATCAACTTTAGCTTTGTCAACTTCAATACCTTTTTCAGAAATTTATGCCCCAAGACAATACCTTCATTAACCATAAAGTGGCACTTCTCCCAATTCAAGACAAGGTTAGTTTATTCACATCTCTGCAAAACTCGATCAAGGTTGCTCAAGCAATCATCAAAAGAAGTTCCATATATGGAGAAATCAACTATGAAAACCTCAGCAATCTTTTCACAAAAATTAGAGAATATAGCCATCATGCATCTTTGAAAGGTAGCAGGTGCATTACATAAACCAAAAGGCATACGTCTATAAGCAAAGGTACCAAAAGGGCAAGTAAAAGTGGTCTTTTCTTGATCCTCGTGTGACACGGGTATTTGAGAGAAACCAGAATAACCATCTAGAAAGCAAAAATGTGTATGTTTAGATAATCTTTCTAGCATTTGATCAATAAAAGGTAAAGGGTAATGATCCTTTTTAGTAGCTTTATTTAATTTGCGGAAATCAATTGCCATTCTATAACCTGTAATAATTCTTTGTGGGATCAATTCATCTTTATCATTAGGAACAACAGTAATACCTCCCTTCTTAGGGACACAATGGACAGGACTTACCCACTGACTATCAGCAACGGGATAAATTATACCTACCTCCAGAAGCTTTAGTATTTCTTTCCTTACCACTTCTTTCATCTTGGGATTTAACCGTCATTGGTGATCAACAACTGGTTTAGCGTCTTTCTCCAATTTTATTTTGTGCTGGCATAGAGTGGGACTAATGCCCTTAAGATCATCAAGAGTATATCCAATAGCAGCACGGTGCTTCTTCAGAGTTTTCAATAATTTCTTTTCTTCATGCTCTGAAAGGTTAGCACTAATAATAACAGGATATATCTTCTTTTCATCAAGATAAGCATATTTAAGAGTTTCAGGTAATGGTTTAAGCTCAAACACGGGATCACCCTTGGATGGAGGAGGATTTCAACAGGCAAGTTGTGTTTCAAAATAGGTCCTTGTTTAAAGAATACTTCATCTATTTCCCTTCTTTCATTCATATACATATCATTTTCATGGTCTAGCAGATATTGTTCTAAAGGATCACTAGGACGCACGGCAATAGAAGCAAGACCAATAGTTTCATCTTTACTAGGAAATTCCTCATCACGGGGTTGTCTACGAAATTTAGCAAACTTAAACTCATGAGACATATCCCCCAAACCAATAGTAACAACATCCTTTTCGTAGTCTATCCTAGCATTAACAGTATTCAAGAAGGGTCTACCAAATATGATGGGACAAAAGTTATCTTGTGGGGAACCAAGAACAAGAAAATCAGCAGGATATTTGACTTTCCCACATAAGACTTCAACATCTCTAACAATCCCGACTGGTGAAATAGTATCTCTATTGGCAAGCTTAATTGTAACATCAATTTCTTCTATCACAGCAGGTGCAATATCATGCATAATTTCTTTGTATAAGGAATGAGGTATTGCACTTGCACTAGCACCCATATCACATAAGCCATGATAACAATGATCTCCTATTTTACCAGAGATAACAGGCATGCCTACAACAGGTCTATGTTTATTTTTAGTATCAGGTCTAGCAATTCTAGCAGCTTCGTCACAGAAGTAAATAACATGCCCATCAATATTATCAGCCAAGAGATCTGTAACTGTAGCAACACTAGGTTCAACTTAATTTCCTCAGGGGGTGTAGGTGTTCTAGTATTATTCTTACGAACCATAGCTGAAGCTTTAGCATGATCCTTTATTCTAACAGGGAAAGGTGGTTTCTCAATATAAGCAGTAGGAACGACAGGATCATTATAAGTGATAGTCTTTTCTTCAACTTTAATAGGTGCAACTACTTTTACTTCAATGGGAGGATTATATTTAAACCACTTCTCCTTAGGGAGATCAACATGAGTAGCAAAGGATTCACAGAAAGAAGCTACTATCTCAGAGTCAAGTCCATATTTAGTGCTAAATTCACGGAAAACATCGGTATCCATAAAAGATTTAACACAATCAAAATTAGGTGTTATACCTGACTCCTTACCTTCGTCGAGATCCCAATCTTCATAGTTGCATTTAATTCCTTTCAATAAATCCCATTTGAATTCAATAGTCTTCATCATAAATGATCCAGTACAAGAAGTATCGAGCATGGAGCGATTATTGAGAGAAAGCCGAGCATATTTTTTTTTGAATAACCATTTCTCTTGAGAGCTCATGATTGGGGCATGAATATAACATTGACTTAAGCCTCCCCCAAGCTTGAGCAATGCTTTCTCCTTTGCGAGGCCAAAAATTATATATATAATTACGATCACGATGAACAAGATGCATAGGATAAAACTTCTGATGAAATTCCAATTTCAATCGATTGTAGTTCCATGATACCATATCATCACATAGCCTAAACCATGCCAATGCCTCTCCCTTCAAAGATAAAGGGAAGACCTTCTTCTTGATAACATCCTCGGGCATACCTGCAAGCTTAAATAATCCACAAACTTCATCCACATAGATTAGGTGCAAATCGGGATGTAATGTTCCATCTCTTGTAAAAGGATTAGCTAGCAGTTTATCTATCACATTAGTTTTAGTAGGTTGAGGAGCAACTGTTTGCTCTACTGGTCGGGGTGAAGATACCCCGAACAAGCCCCTCAGAGGATTACTTTCCATAGTAACAAGTGACAGTAAATTTCAGCACACTATATAAATTTTTCCTTACCAAATTCCACCTACCAAAGGCGCTTCACTCCTCGGCAACGGCGCCAGAAAAGAGTCTTGATGACCCACAAGTATAGGGGATCTATCGCAGTCCTTTCGATAAGTAAGAGTGTCGAACCCAACGAGGAGCAGAAGGAAATGATAAGCGGTTTTCAGCAAGGTATTCTCTGCAAGCACTGAAATTATAGGTAACAGATAGTTTTGTGATAAGGTAATTTGTAACGGGCAACAAGTAATGAAAGTAAATAAGGTGCAGCAATATGGACGAATCCTTTTTGTAGCAAAGGACAAGCCTGGACAAACTCTTATATAGAGAAAAGCGCTCCCGAGGACACATGGGAATTATCGTCAACCTAGTTTTCATCACGCTCATATGATTCGCGTTCGTTACTTTGATAATTTGGTATGTGGGTGGACTGGTGCTTGGGTACTGCCCTTTCTTGGACAAGCATCCCACTTATGATCCCCTATTGCAAGCATCCGCAACTACAAAATAAGTATTAAGGTAAACCTAACCATAGCATGAAACATATGGATCCAAATCAGCCCCTTAAGAAGCAACTCATAAACTAGGGTTTAAGCTTTTGTCACTCTAGCAACCCATCATCTACTTATTACTTCTCAATGCCTTCCTCTAGGCCCAAACAATGGTGAAGTGTCATGTAGTCGACGTTCACATAACACCACTAGAGGAAAGACAACATACATCTCATCAAAATATCGAACGAGTACCAAATTCACATGACTACTTATAGCAAGACTTCTCCCATGTCCTCAGGAACAAATGTAACTACTCACAAATCATATTCATGTTCATAATCAGAGGGGTATTAATATGCATAAAGGATCTGAACATATGATCTTCCACCAAATAAACCAACTAGCATCAACTATAAGGAGTAATCAACCCACAGGTACCAATCTGAGGCTTTGGGACAAAGGTTGGATACAAGAGATGAACTAGGGTTTGAGAGGAGATGGTGCTGGTGAAGATGTTGATGGAGATTGACCCCCTCCCGATGAGAGGATCATTGGTGATGACGATGGCGATGATTTCCCCCTCTCGGAGGGAAGTTTCCCCGGCAGAACAGCTCTGCCGGAGCCCTAGATTGGTTCCGCCAAGGTTCCGCCTCGTGGCGGCGGAGTTTCTTCCCGAAAGCTTGCTTATGATTTTTTGTCGGACGAAAGACTTCATATAGCATAAGATGGGCACCGAAGGCCTGCCAGGGGGCCCACAAGGCAGGGGCGCGCCCCCACCCTCGTGGCCAGGGTGTGGGCCCCCTCCGATGGATTCTTTCGCCAGTATTTTTTATTAATTCCAAAATAACTTCCGTGAAGTTTCAGGACTTTTGGAGCTGTGCAGAATAGGTCTCTAATATTTGCTCCTTTTCCAGCCCAGAATTCCAGCTGTCGGCATTCTCCCTCTTCATGTAAACCTTGTAAAATAAGAGAGAATAGGCATAAATATTGTGACATAACGTGTAATAATAGCCCATAATGCAATAAATATCAATATAAAAGCATGATGCAAAATGGACGTATCACGGCCAAAGCCGCACAGAGGGAGCAGAAAAGTCAGAAAATACTCAAGAAAAGAGAGGCCCGCCGCCGCAAGAAAGAAGAGGACGCACGCGCTGCTGCGGAGAGGTCGGCGGAGATCCAAGCACGGTGGGGTGTCGCCGACAAAGCCAGTAAGGAGAACGACGGCGTTTGGCCAACATGTGAGAAGTAGTAGTACTAGTAGTTAGTGTGTGTGTCTGTGTCTGAGTACGAGCATGTACCAGTACTAGTTACTACTGTAGTTTTTAGAGCAAATTACCAGTACATTAGCCTAGACTCAATGGAAAAATTCCTATCCTATGCATCAAATTGCATCTCTTTCTCTATAGGAATTGAGATGCATGTCATCTCACTTCCTATGGTTTTCATATTCTTATAAATTCCTATCCTATGAACCAAAGGAGGCCTCTGCTTGAGTAACCACTGTAGCTAGCAGTACTGCTGGTACAGTAGTTTTCTTCAAGAAGCGGAATTCAATGAAGTCATGATGGTTCCTTCGTCCGAGCAACTTCACAGTGGGAAAGGTTGGGCCTGTGATTTGATGGCTCATTAGTCATTATTACTGCGGCGCGACGACCGGGGTGACTCTCCCTTGGAGTTTTGTGTGCATGGCAAGTGGACCAGGATGGTCGACGTCCCACATGTCGGCGAACGGAAGTATTCTTTCCGATATCGAGGAGCAAGGAAACCGCGTGGTATAGTTTCACTGCTGATTTATATTTATTTTTTACTTCTGATGAATGCTAGCGTTTCAACTCTTACGACGAAGGAGTGCCAAACATGGCACATGCTGGATGTCCCACACGTCAGGGAAAGGAGCGGGACATGAACAACGTGGTAGAGCGTCTCCACTTCTTCCACTTCTGGGTCGGAGACCACACGTAGAAGTACTAGTGGTATGAACGATACAAAGTGCGACCCGGAGAGAAAGACACATCTAGTTGGAAGGTCTCGGGGCATACACATAAACAAATATAAAACCTAATATGTGCCTCCAATTAATATAGTAATAGTAGTAGAGTACTTAGGCACGTACTCCATAACATCACCGTGCATTGCACGTACAACATTTAGTGGTAGCAAGAGACAAATGTCTATATGCCATGCATGTTCATACTATTTGTGCCTTTCTAGTTCACTTCCTGCGCTACATTACTCAGGTTCGTACGTTCACTCCTGGGTACATGTCCGTCTTGTAGTTCCAGTCCCACGTGTTCTTCATAGATGGAACGTTCCATAACTGTGGGCAACGGGAGTCCATATCATCGCAGTTAGTGTGGCTCCCCACGATGGAGACTCATCCAACCTATGGCCAGCCTCGACGCGGAGTAGTCGCGTGCATCGGGAAGCGGTGCTCTCTCGGCCGTCGCGCTGCTTCAAAGGCGGCGCCAGTGAGAGGTCGCCTCCGCTCTGGCTGGGCATTAATGCGGCACTGACGATCCGGGGCGACGCTGACTGTTTCAAGCGGGAAGCGCACGCCGGCAAGGGAGGGGGGTTGGGTCGGCCAGGGCGGTCAGACGCGGGCGTGGTGGTGGTATTGGGTTTTGAACCGTTTCAGGTGTAGTACTGGTAGTTTGCAAAACTACTCAATTATTGCACTCGGTTTCCTAAGAAATTGTGGTAAAAAACGTTACTCCACAGCCCGCTTCCCTTCTCCTTCCTCTTACACCGCCCACGCACGTCCGCGGGAAGCGACCGGTCAACCCTTATATAGGAGTGCTAGCACAAAAAGATGCATGCATGACCACTAAAATTTCTAGATTAAAGCGCCGCTCCAGCGGGAGTATGGCGTATGTCGTTACCTTCAGCCGGGCCATGGCTAGTGGGCGACGGCAACCAGAGAAGAGGTGGCGGGAGGGGAATGAATGCAGCTACTGTTTGGGTTCGCCGTCCGGCTTAAATAAATGCGCACCATCACGTGTACCCGCGGGTGCACAAATTGTAACATACGTGTCTGCTTGAGTGGGCGTCACGTAACTGGTGTGTGTGAGAGATTCTGGGAGACAAAGTGCGTGTGTGCGACTCTACTCTTTGACACGTACTCAACCTTTTGCATCGGGATATAAGTATAATGGTATTACACTTTAGCTAGTGATTTACGTGGCCATGTTAACGTGGTTGTGTAAAAAAAATTGTCACTTCCTGTTCGTGATTTGCGTTATATAATTACTAGCAAGATGCTCGTCCATTGCATGGAACATCAATATGCATTGTTTTACAAAACACCTATTGTGATTGACCAACGCAGGAGTAATCCCATGTGTAAAAACTAATGATATCTGAAGAATTTTATCGGAAAACTGGTATCTCGAGAATTTCATTGAAAAATGAAAGATGGGAGATAAGGTGAGGAGGAGTGGAGCGTGGTGGTGACTGGTGGTCGGACTGGGCGGAGGCATGAGAATGGACGGCACCGACAGGTGGCAACGGCCACCATGCTAGATTGTTCCAGAGACTTCCTTTTTTAATTGCTCAGCAATGAGGTTATGGGAGATAAGGATGTGGAGAGAGGTGCGGGTATCTTTTGTAAAATTATCATAGTTTGCTTTCTATCCGTCAGATATAGATCGGACGGTCTATATTACAAGATGGCAGGCACACCATCATCACCAACTCGGTTTTTTATAAGAGTAGAGATGATAAGTTTGCTAACTACTAAAGTAAAGTGGAATTTGTCCATGTTATACAAGTAAATTAAGGTGATTGTTTATCATACGGGTAAGGTTGGACGAAGGGCGGTTGGAACAAATGCTCCGCCTAGAGCATGTGCGTGTGAGATGGAGTCTTAGTGTGTGTGTGGGGGGGTGCGTGCGTGCGTGCGTGCGTGTGTGTGTGTGTGTGTGTGTGTGTGTGTGTGTGTGTGTGACGCGGGGTCCTCAGTGGCGGATGTAATTTAAGTGTGCATGGCTTCATCATAGAGAGGTGATGTGTATGGCAGAGGCCACCAACGAGGGGGTGCGAGAGAGAAAAGGCCCGTAGAGAGGGAAGAGAAGGCGTGTGCGCGTGAGAGGAGTCGACATCGAGAGAACGTGTTTGTTCGAGAGACACCGAGGAAGACTACTATATATCGATGGTGCATGTAGGCGGGAATTAAATGAAGGGATGGTCTTGTTGGTTTCGGGGATATAGGGGAAGAGTGAGAGAGGGGGGTAGCTAGAAGGAGATTGTTAAGTGTGAGTGTGTGTTTTACCCATCCAGGCGGAAGTTATGTGCACACAAGAAGAGAATGATTCGATGTGGCGTTGGGGTTGAGGGTAATTAACTACGTATGGAGACATAGGATACCTTGAACGTGCATGTGCGAGAGGTATACATGTATACGTGGAATGTGTGTGCGCGCGCGTGCATGATCGAGATAAAAGAAAGAAGACATAATTCATAAGATCAACGACATGGGAGAGACGGATCGGTATGACAATATGCATGCATGTGAGAGTGCAGGGAAGAAGGCCCGATAACTGCGCATGTGTTTTTGTCTTTAAGAGATAGTGGCGTGTGCTGGAGCATGCATCTATGGCGAGCAGAGGGAGCGAGACACGACGATTGTGCAAAAGAGATCAACCTATAAATTCATGTATGGAGAGACATATATATATATAGTGTGGGTGATAGGAAGCAAGAGTGTGTGCGAGAAAGAAATGTTGATGAAGAAACTACAGATAGATACAAAGATAGAGATGCTAGCTAGAGGGACATGGGCTAGTTTGAGTGTTGGAGATGACCGCCGGGTGGTTCAGAGGGTGAAGTTATGCGTGTGTGAGAGAAAGATAAAAAAAGGGCACTTGACTGCATGCAGAGAGAAACATATATAGTGTGTGTGATAGGAAGCAAGAGTGAGGGCGAGAAAGAAGGTTGATGGAGAAACAGATAAATAGAAAGATAAAGGTGCTAGCTAGTGTGCGTTAGAGATAGGAGTCGAGTGGATCAGAAGGCTGAGTTATGTGTGTGGGTGTGAGAGAGATAGAGAGAGGGTGCATGTGAGTCACATACAAACAAATATCAGAGAGAAATGAGGTCCCGAGAGATGGAGTTTTCTGTCTGTGAGAAAGAAAGATATTTCACAACGAGAGTGATAGCTAGAGAGACATATGAGGGAACACAGGATATCTCTAGGGAGAGAGAGTGTGTGTGTGAGCGACATACAAGAGAATGGTGGAGAGATATGAGACCCTGGGAGACAGAGTTTGTGTTTGTGTGTGAGAATGAGATATTTAAGAGGAAGAGTCGTAGCTTCTCATACCTAAGGAGTGAAAGACATATTTGTGTGAGAGGTGGTGTGCGAGTGGCACACAGGGGAATAGTAGAGAGAAATGAGACCCCGGGATACGAAGTTTGTGTTTGTGTAAGAGAAAGAGATTTGACATGGAGAATCATAGTTAGAGACACATAGCAGGGAGTGAGATATACTTAGAGAGAGATAGAGTGATGAAGGTCGAGGGAGAGAGTACCGTCAGTGTGTTACGAAGATAAAAGATCATTGTCGACATACAGGTAGCACGAGAGATACCCGAGAGACGATGAACGCGTATAGGTCTAGAGAGATACTCCTATATAAGCATGCGTGATAGCTATATGAGACGAATATGTAGATTAAAGGGATTCAAATATTTAAACTGGAGATCATGACATCGATAATATCATAACGGAAATTGGTGTATCAAACATGCATATTCAATTGAATTTGGGGACACGTGTAATGTTATATAGTTTATCAATATTAGTGATCCATAGATTCTTTAATTAGAGACAATGCATGGTTTATATGCTATTAATGTCTAAACGGGATTACACTATATGTTGCGTGTGTGAAACACATTATACATGTTTGAGAAGTAAAAAAACCGCATGAAACACACATTAATTGGAGACAGTTAGCGAGGAATGCATACATTGGATTTTGACATAAAGTGGTTTCAAATATTTGAAAATCCAAATTAAGATGGATACAGCCTTATGAATCTGAGATCGTGCCATTCGTAAACCATATTTATGTATAAAGGGTGTTGTGCTTTTGAAAGTATATAAAAAATGATGTATATAGAATTTTATTCCAATCGAAAATGGATCCTGCCCGAACAAAAATAGAATACAAACTGGATTCGAATTGAGTTGGCACGGTAAACGTGCACTCTTGCTCTGCAAAAATTTGAACGAAGCGGGAAAAGTCGCAGTAACTGCCCGAAACCAAAATCTGTGAGATGGAAATTACTGCCTATCCCTAACAAGCAAAGCCTATCAGCTTGATTTCTATAGGTTTCGATAGGGGTAGGTTTGTAATTTCACTCAAACGTGACATAACCGCCTCTCACTCGGATTCATACACGGTGGGCGCCAAAACACAGTGTCTCCTCGGCCGAAATCGACTCCCTCCCCGATTCATACACGGTGGGCGCCAAAAACAAACTCTCGTCGGCAAATATTCGGCGTATGCGAGATTACCGTCCTATCCCCAACCGACTAATATTGCTGTGATGTAGGAAATTTTAAACGGGGGCTAAGTTTGTAAATTTCCTTGCATTTGAGACAAGCGCGCCCTGAAGACATGGTTCCCCCCTTCCTCTCTCCCTCCATTTCCCCATTTGTACTCCATGGGCGCCAAAACACCCTCTCCACCCCAGCCTCCTCCGTCCGCCACCACATCCACCGCCGTCCTCCTCCACCATGCCGGAGCTGATACCCTGATGTCGTCGTCCATTACAAGAGATCGACCTCCCTCATCCACGGCTTCGAACCGGGATCCTTGCATCCCGTCCTCTCACTTCATCCCCGCCATCGTCCACCTTGTCGGCGCCGCTCCTACGACCGTCTCGTCCAACGCGCCCCGCCGCCACCGTCTATCCTCCTAGATCTGCTTCCACGCCGCCGATAGCCATCGCTACCGCAGCACCGTCGAATTCTCAGCAGATGCATACACGGCGTCGCACTAGAGGCGGTACTCTTTCGTATCTGCTCAACTTATTTATCGCAGCAAGAAAATAGATCGCCACTGCTTTACTCTGATTTCTTGTCCATCACTTACTTGTTAGTTGAAAGCAAACATTGGTTGCGAAGTTGCCTTTGTCCGGTTTGCACCTTTAGATCCGCCATGGCACGCTCAACACTATACTCGCAATGCTTATGGTTTTCCCCTTTTATATTCCACACTAGTTAAATGGCAGTAGACTAAATTTCAAAATTGGGCCAGTCGATTTTTCAGAGCTCGCCAGAGTTCGCCGGTGCGAAGGAAGGGGCTCGGGTGGGGACGGTGGTTGTGGGGGCGGTGGTGGGGCCTCGCCGAACGAAGAAAACTCGACACGGGTGGGGGCGGGGGTGGGGGGTTGGGGTGGCGGAGGAACATAGGCGGTGGGGGCGGTTCATTCAGGGGAGGGCGGGGGGGCGATGGTTCGGCCGGCGGCCCATGCGGTGTTCTGTATGGGAAGAATCAGAGACGAGGAAGAAGAAGGGTTAGGAGACGTAGGATCTTCAACCAACGGCCTGAAATGGTCGACTGACCCAAATGACAAAAGTCACGCGACTTGCATGCAGACATGCCTTTATATTTAGTACCATCATCGTAGCTGCTTAGCACTGCTCCTGAATCCATCAAGCTAAACAACGTGCCACTCATAATTCCAAACTTGTTGTTCAAATACGAATCTGATATGATGCTGATATTACTAAAATAGATAACGTTTAATTTCTCAGCTAATGTTCCTACTTTACTTTCGAAAAGCACGTGCACCACATATAGAGAGACAACAGGGAGTTGCATTCTTAATGCGCTCTGGTTCATCATGTGTGGGCACTGCGCAACGAACATTTTATTATCCAAAATCTGCTTGCTCTTCTTTAGCATGTTCCTCTTCCGTTCTTCTTTAATAAGTACTCTCTCCGTACCTAGATACAAGTCTTTGTATAGATTCCACCATGGACTACATATGGAGCAAAATGAGTGAATCTACACTCTAAAATGCATCTGTATACATCTATATGTGATCCATAGTGGAAATCTCTACAAAGAATTATATTTTGGAATGGAGGGAGTATGATAGTAGTACAGTATATTCCTTTTAGTGAAGATGAGCAGGGACATTTGCAGTGTAAGGTCTATACGGTCAATTGTGATGGACACTTTGAACTCTTTGGGCCTCTTTGATTCATAGGATTTGGTAAACATAGGAATAGGAATTGTAGTGGCCTGCCCACTTGAATCCTATAAGATTAGCAAGGAAATTTGGGGAGTTGTGTCGCCTTTGAGAGTTACACTGATATTAACAGTACCGCACCTTCAGTTGAAGAGAGCTGGTATCCGAAGCCTTTCTAGCTGTACCGGCAATACTAGCACATATATTCCAGCAAGTTCCACTTTGCTGATTTTACTCCTGATGCTTATGGTTTTCCCGTTATATCTACACTATGATCTGTGTAGCCGCTTTGTGTCGCACTAGCAGTAGTCCACTCTTGAAGCTAAACAACACACCAATCATAAGTCCAAAGCTTACTTCTTCAAATACGAATTGTGATATGATACTGACATTAGTTAACAGACACACATTTAATTGGTCAGGTAATGCTCCCACTTGATTTTCTAAATGCATGTGGCCACATATAGAGAGACATCATGGAATTGCATTTCTTTGGGCGCTCTGATTCATCATGGGTGCAACCAACATTGTATAGAAAGAAGGGGAATATCAATAATATGCTTCCTCTTCTGTTCTTTAACATGTTCCTCTTCTGTTCTTCTTTAGTAAGCACAGTATGTTCCTTCTCAGGAAGGGGAGCAGGGACATCTGCAGTCGACACCTCTATTGGGTGGTTCTGCTAAATGATTTCGCACTTCGAGTTGGTCTGCCATAATACCCCGGAAATGGTGGGAGCCACGCGGTCTTTGATAGACTAAACTGATAGTAACAGCTGTGCGCCTTCTGATGAATAGAGTTGGCCTGTAGGTGATCGATAGGCTGCATATTAGTAGCGGCAAAACCCTATGTTTTCCTTCCAGTTCGCTTTCCCGATTTATTTATGGTGGTTATGGTGTACCCCTATTATGTACACTACGATCTGCCTACTGGGTCTGCGCTCTCGTTATCATGGTTTGGCAATAAACTTTCTATACGGTATATTATGAACCTATCATCTGCCAACTATCCTTACATCTGGGGCCCCCAACAGGGATCCTGTTTTTTGTGTAGTTGTGCCAGATTATATTAATCTACTCACCATATTACAGCACACATGGGCTCTCTCATCAGAATCCAGTGATAGCACACAAGGGTTTACAGGGAGCCTCTATTATATTACAATATCCTCTGCATTACAAAGATAATCTCACTACTATTTGTGTTTTCATGCTTTACTGATATTGTACGTAATCACAATGAATATAGGAATGCGCACATCAGAAGAATATTGCGGAACAGTTCAATGGGTAACAAACTTAGCATCAAGGGATTGAGGTCCATTATGGATGAATGAAACCCACATGCTCCCGACCTATAGATTCATATTCAGAATATGATCCTAATGACTATTCTGAGCTCAAGGAGTCAAAGGAAGATGGCCTATCCTGTTCACCCAATAAGGTGCCTATTCTAATTTGGCAAGGTTTTATTGGTTGCACATATCTTGCATAAGGTGTCTTGCATTTCTTTTGCTTCATTGCACCGCCATCTGCTTAGTTTACTCATGATACATGTGAAGATGCTATGCCCATCCATTATCAACACCTATTCCATTTGTCATCATACCATGTTTTTCCATTCAAATGTTGTTCTTGTGTTTCAGACATCCAAAAGGAAGAGGGTGATTGCAGAACCTGAAGGAGTACAAGCAAAGTCCTTGAAAAAGGTGGTGCTACCACAGAAATCACATAGAACCCGATGTATATTGGCGATAGAACCAGCGCCGCAAAACCTAGGATATCCCAACTATGTTAGTCGCTACTTTGCTCTTGTGAGTACCTATTGTCCTATCATTGTCCTTACATTCATACCTGGTGGATTATGTGACATCATTGTGCATTATAGCTTGCTTATCCACTGTTCGCTCCAAATTATCAGATCTATATTAATGCTTAAATTAATGTAGAATAAACCCAATGCCTATGAAGAAATTTAGTTCTGCATTGTTCTTGTAAGTATCTGTTGTCCTTCATCACTATACTTATATTTGCCAGCTAGTTCTTCATGTACATTTTGCAGCTTCCCTTGTCCTCCATTTTTCTACACATCAGATCTACATTTACTCTTGCCAAAATATTGAATAAAACCAATGTTAGTGAAGAAGTTTAGCTCCGCATTGCTCTTGTCGGTGCCTTCTGCCTGTATGCTGTATTTACATTTGTACTCTGCATCTTAAGTTAAATAATCGCCATTTGTTCCTATATTTTCACATCTATATTTACTCTTAACAAAATGTAGAATAAAGGCAATACTCTTGAAGAAAAGTGTGAGGTAAACTTCTTGAATTGCCCCCCCCCCATCAATATGGACAAGGCCTTTATAGAGCATGTCTTCACTACTAATGTAAGTTTGTTCCCCTAGAGCCTTCAAACTTTGTTGTTTATATTTGGATAGCTATGAGTGCAAATGCTGTTTATTTTTGTCGTCTGCATCAAATTGCTTGTTCAAAGTTTACAAAGTAGAAGTACATAAACATAAGTTTGTCCTTCTCAATTTCAGTCTTTAGTTGTACAATCTAGTTCCTTATTCGTAACATGTAAATTAAACTAAACATAACAAGTTCTCTTCTTTAGCACTATGTGTATGCTTGTGTTCTTGATCTGTAATCCAGTGGTGTGGTGAGACTACCAACAACAACACAATGTCATATCCTGCTATGTCTCAACTATGAACAATGCCATATTATATTAATGTTATTTAAATCACGTCTCTTTATTTACCAATCAGAAATGGTATAAATTGACAGTACACTCACCATTCATGCTTATACGTTGTTTAGAACTACATCTATGCTTGTGTTCTTGATCTGTAATCCAGTGGTCTGGTGAAGCTGGCCGCTCCTGCATAATGCCATTTCCCGTCGTCTTAACTATGAACAATGCCTATTATGTTAATGTTATTTTAAACTGTGTCTCTTTATTTCTGACAAAGAAATGCGATGAATTGATAGTGATGATGCTTATACGTGCAAAACCTGTTATCTACCTACTTGCTTCTCTTTCAGGGTGACAACACTGCTGCTAGGAAGAACTGCCACAATGATAGTGAGACGAACCCATTGTTTGTCCCTCTAACACATATTCAAGAGGAGAAGGCAACACATATTGAGGGTAGGGATACAACCACGAAGTCACATCTTGATGTAGTGTCAAACTTACTCAGTGACACAAGCTCGATGAAGTCGCCGCCTGAATCTGTTCGACTTCTTCTGTCTGAAATTCAAGCAGAAATACATGCTTCGGCTCAAATACGACTGGAACTCCAATCTCTATGCAAGATTAACCGCAAGTACAGTACGTTTATTGATGCTATGCAGCTTAAGTTGGTGGATATGAGCGCCAAAGAAGCGCAGACTCATCAGGTTGCTACCCAGTTTATGTAATTTGCTGTGTGGTTGCCCTTTATTATCACTGGTGGCGAACTTTGATGTCGAGGGGATGTAATATGTTGTAATTTCTTTGTTGTATAGTCTAGGTTTATTCTTGGTCGGTATGCTGTAATTTAGGCCGGAATGTTCAGTGGATCTCAGTGTTGTCGGTCTTCAGGCCGGCCCATTACTCATATGGACCAAAACGTGGGCCTATAATCATCTTGGGCCATTAGCAGGTCTAAACCTATAGTTGTTTCCCGCCTTTAACAGGCCGAGTAAAGTTCTGGCCAGCTGGGCCAGAGAATACCATGGGCTTTTAACAGGCTAAACCTAGATTGGGCTAGCATTGAGCCGAAAAATTCATGGGTCAATACAGGCCGAAACTGCCTAAGGCCCATGTTTGGCCCAAATAGGACGAGCAGTTAACAGGCCAAAATATATCTCGGGCCTGTTTGGCCCAATAAAATTATGGGCTTTAAGCAGGCCAGTATCTACGCAGGCCATTATCAGATGGGCTGTAAGCATGCCGGATTCAACGCAGGCTGTAATTAGGCCCAACTGTTACACGGGCCATTAACAGGCCGATAGGCCAGCTGGGCTGAAATTTATCCACGAAGACTACGGGCCGTTATGAGGCCTAAAGTTACTTCGGACAAGAAATAGTCCAGTTTCTGCATGGGCCGTTAAATGGCCTAAAGTTAAACCGGGCCGACAACGTCCCAGATGCACCACGGGCCGCTAACCGGCCGAAACTATTATCGGGCCGAACTGGTAAACGGGCATTTAACAGGCTGAAATACAAACCTATCTTAGAATGGGCCCAAAAGAACAGTGGCCTGTTAACGGGCCTGGTCCGATATGGGCCATAATTTGGCCCAAAACACGACAAGTTGTGAACGGGCCTGATCTGGTATGGGCCTCAATTTGGCCCAAAACATGGCAGTCTATTAACGGGCCAGCCCACTAGTGTCTGAAAAAACATGGTGGGCCTTTGGCTGGGCCGGCCTTTTCACCGGAATGGGCCTCTGTTGGGTCGTGCCACGTGTCGATGTATCATAGGCGCCTCCTGTCCAATAAGTGGATGACATCTGTCCCAACGGTGAGCAAACACGTGTTTCCTCCAGCCAATGAGAATTTTACATGTGGAAAATCCCCATTGGTCCAAGCTGTTAACGGGTTATCGGATCCAAAATCGAACCCGATAGCTTAACGGCGACCCGTTACGGTCGATGCCACGTGTCGGTCACCCTTGACGAAAGCACTTCTATGACGCGCCATTTATCGTCATGGAAGTGGACACTTCCGTGATGATAATTTTGGTAATGTCATGGAACACTTCTACGACAGCACAGGTATGACTATCTTGATTCTATCATAAAATTGTCATGGATGTACATGCATGACAGAAAACGTGACCTACTGTGACAAACACGTATCATCACGGAAGTGTATTTTTTTTGTAGTGCCACCTACTCATGTGTTGATACCATGATATTCCAATCCGCCACAAGAATCTTAGCCTTTACCTTCATATGCAATGATTTACATTCCGCTGCTATACTCTTAGAATTGCATGTGTAGGTTGTTTGCTTGACTTCTGCTAAGTTGCTAAAATCTGCCAAGACTTAAAATTGGGAAAAGGCTAGATTTTTATTTGGTCAAGTAGTCTAATCACCCTCCCTCTAGACATACTTTCGATCCTACAAGTGGTATTAGAGCTTTGGTCTCCATTAGCCTTGATTTCCATAGCTTTGGTGATCATAGCCTTGGTTTCACAACCTAGGAGAGTATTAGGAGAGTATGACATCTTGCGAGGGAAATTATCACCGTAGAGGTCCTTACTTTGATGGTACTAATTTTGCTAGTTGGAAGCATAAGATGAAAATGCATATTCTTGGACATAACCCCACTGTTTGGGCTGTTGTGTGTATTGGCTTGCAAGGTGAATTCTTTGATGGGAGAGAACCAAACCATGAAGCTACCGCGGAAGAGTTGAAGATGCTGCAATACAATGCTCAAGCTTGCGATATCCTCTTCAACGGATTGTGCCCCGAAGAATTCAACAAAATCAGCCGTCTTGAGAATGCAAAGGAAATTTGGGATACTTTGATTGATATGCACGAAGGTGTCGACTCCGTCAAGGAATCCAAATTGGATGTGCTTCAAAGTCAGCTTGACAATTTCAAAATGAAGGGCGGTAAAGGTGTCGCTGAAATGTACTCTAGGCTTGCTCTCATCACAAATGAGATTGCCGGCTTAGGAAGTGAAGAGATGACCGGTAGATTCATCATCAAGAAGATCCTAAGAGCCTTGGATGTAAAATATGATACCTTCAGCACATTGATCCAAATGATGCCCAATTACAAAGATCTCAAGCCAACGGAAGTTAGTCGAAAAATTGTTGCTCATGAGATGTCACTCAAGGATAAAGAAGAGCTTCACAACAAGTCAAGTGGTGCTTACAAAGCCTCATGTGATGCTCCTACATCATCAAGTGAGAAACAAACCGTCAATGAGGAATTGAACCTAACGGTGAAGAACTTCAACAAGTTCTACAAGAGTAGAAGCAAGGAAAGAAGTTCCAAGTCAAGGTCCTACAATGACAAAAGATCTTCTAGTCGTGAGCGTAATTGCTACAATTGTGGAAGACCCGGACACTACTCCAATGAGTGTACGGCTCCCTACAAAAGAAGAGATGGCTCACCTAAAAGGAGAAGTAGAAGAGAAGAATCACCTCCAAGAGAGAGAAGGAGTAGAGATGATCGTTATGAACGAAGAACCTCTCGCAGAAGCAAGGATTCGAAGAGGAAGGACAAATCATCAAGGAGCAACACAAAACGAAGACATCAAGCTCACGTTGGTGAATGGGTATGCGGCTCCGACTCCGACCATCACTCCGAGAGAAGTTATCACTCCAACTCCGAATATACTCTAGATGAAGGTGTTGCCGGTTTAGCACTTGTGTCAACCAACTCCTATGACATATTTGACTCACCAAATGAAGGAATTGGAAGATGCTTCATGGCCAAAGGCCCCAAGGTATCACATCCCGAGTATGTTGATTTCAATAGTGATGAAGATGGTTTGCTAGGTGATGATGTTTTACTTGTTGACAACTCTAGTGATGAAAACTATGATGAACTTGCTATTAATCATGCTAATCAAGATAAAAAGAATGACGATGATAAGAAGGAGATTGAGCATCTAACTAAAGAACTAAACACTCTTAAGTTAGCTCATGAAACTACCTTAGAAGATCATCGAGAGCTTTTAAAGACTCATGAGAAGCTATGCTTTGAAAAGCTCAAACTTGAGCAAGAGCATGGGTTCTTAAAGTCAATCAATGATGATCTTCATAAGAAAAGTTTTTCTTACATTGCCAAGCGTTTACTCTTGTCTACTTACATGCCACAAGTAAAATCTAGCAACAAGAACAAGAAAGATTCTTATTATAGTAGTAACAATAATCATGTTAAATCCAATGTTGTTGCTTCTAGTAGTTCTCTTGATTCCACTAACGATTCTCTTAGCCAAGTTACACTTGAGCAAGAAAATAGCTTATTGAAGGAATTATAGAGAAAGGTGTTTACAAGAGCCTTGCCGGGAGTAAGCAATTTGAGGAAATTGTACGCAAGCAAGGAAGGCACCGGAAGAATCAAGGTGTTGGTTTTGAACGGAAGTTCAATGCCAATGGAGTTGAGTGGGAAGAAGATAATACCCCAAGACGAAGTTTGTTCCTCAACAAGAGAAGTATGATCCTACTTCCTTCAAGGGGACACAAGCTCAAGATGATCTTCCACCACAAGACCACAAGCAAAAAGGCAAGGACAAGCTTCAAGAGGAGATTGATGCATTTTAAGAAGCTCCCAAGGCCTTGGTCAAGTGGGTTTCCAAGACTACATCAAGTTCTACTTCATCAAGTACGACTACAACTCCAAGGATTCCCATCAAGATGATGTGGATCCCGAAGAAGAAGAACTAGAGAGTTCCCGAGGGTGACTCCGCCAACATATTTAACTCATATCATTTTGGCAAGGACAAGTGCAAACAACTTCCACATCTTGCACTAGTTCAAGGAGTCACAAACCCTCTTGTTGGTAAGACAAGGGACAAGGTAACCTAATGCTTTCATGGACATCATCTTGTATGAACTTCACTCTATGTCTATGGATATCCTTGTTTGTTCCTTGTGGGACTAACCCGTGTAGGTATTGAAAGTGCAACTCACTCCAATGCATTGCTCCAAATGATCTACATCAACATTGAGCATCCACATCTTCAACATCTACATGAAGTCATCATCGACAAAACCCAAGGTTATTTCATCCCTCTTAGGGGGATATCACATCTAGGGGGAGCTTTACTGTAAATATTGAGCTAAAGCAACTCTAATGGTGTGAACACAACAATGCTTTATGTAAAAGTTGTAACCCCACTTGTGCTTAAACGATGAGTATGACCTATGATCAAATGTTCTCATTTGACTCCTAAGTCAATATACTCATATATAGATGACCTAGTCATCGCCAATTGCTTGATAGATGCTAGAGTGTTTGTGCATGCTTTGTCACATATTTCATTTGCCATTTTATTGTGTGAGCATGTTGGTTGCATATTTTTCTCATTCAAGAACATCCATTTGTTGCTTTGATTGTTTGGCTCTTCTTCTTTTGCCAAATGGATGGACAAGAATGCCTAAGACCTTGCTCTAGCTATCTATGATTTTCTCGTCTCAAACTCTATTCATGCTACATCACAAAGTTTGACCAAGTCAGATTCGAACCCTCTGTGTGAGGAGCACTCGGAGTCCCCGATTCGTCATAGACTTAAGCTTCCAAAACCTCTCTGTTCATTTCGGTCTGACCGATTCATCCATTTCGGTCCGACCGAGTTCACTGAGTTGATTTAGGTTTTCAGTCTTTGTGCAACCGATTAGAACTTTTCGGTCACACCGAGTTGCAGTAACCACTTGCGATTCTGCATCTCGGTGCCACCGAGTTGTTCCACTCGGTCACACCGATAGGGTCAGGATATATATACCGACGGGTCAAATTTTGGAAATTTCTCCAAAACCTCTTCGCCCGCGCGTGTCCTGCTCTACCATCTCGGGTCTCCGGATCATCCTCTCGTCGCCAGCGACCTCCCGCCACTGGTCTTCGTTGGTGTCAACGGAATTCCACACCGCCGTTGCCGCCATAGCGAGCTCATCATCGAACTAGGGTATGAGTTTGAATCTTTGTGCTGTTCTTACCTCCGATTCTTAGCACAAAGCAAATGCCATGTTTCTTACCACGTATGAGATCATCCTGTCCAGCAAAAACTTCCTTTAGATTAGATTTGATGCAAAAATTTAGGGTTAGGTTTCCGCCGAACTCATCTCGGACCGACCGGGTTGTGGAAATCGGTCTCACCGATTTGGCTTGGGCCATTGCACTTGCACTTTTCGGTCTGACCGAAACTTGCAAATCGGTGTGACCGAGTTCAACTCTCAGTGAAACCCTAGCAATCTCGGAGTCACCGAACTGTGTCTCGGTCTGACCAATTTCACTAGTTTAGACACAAAAGTTGCTTTGGTGTCACCGAGTTAAGTTTTTGACTCATTTGATTTGCAAAATCTCTGCACTTTGTGATGCTCACCCACTCTGTCTCATCTATAACTATTCACAGGGTCAGCTGTCAGCTTGCATAGCCAGTATGTCTGATTAGAGTGACAGCTAGAACAAGTCAGAAGAACAAGTGAATCTGAGTGAGGGCTCTAGTCCCTCTAGCAGTTATGATGAAGGCAGCAGAAGTACTCCTAGCAATCTGCCTAAGGCTGCTACTAGGCACAGGAGGAAGAGGAATTCTGAGTCTGAACATGAAGACTATGTAGCTGCTGAGGAGGAGGTCAGCTCCAAGAAAAAGGTGGTCAAGAAAGAGTTTGGCACAGCTGCATCTACAAGGCTTGGTATGCACAAGAAGGCTCCTGCAAAGAGAGTGCCCGTGTCTAAGGCCAGAGCTTCCACTCATGAAACTTCCAAATCAACTCGTGGTGAGGCTGCTGGTAAGGGCAAGAAGAAAAAAGGAAAGGAAGAGAGGAAGATGGTGCAAGAAAGTGGATCTCATGGCAGAATTTGAGAAGCACTATGAGGATGAAGAGGAAGAGGAAGAGGATGCTGCACCAGCACCCAAAGCTCAAAAGCTGATGGGGGATGCCATCAAGTCTGGGGCTGCCCCTTCTAAGCCCAAGACAGCTCCCAAAGCTTCTGCTCCTGCTCCCAATACTGCACCAAAGAGGAGCACAAGGAATATACCAGCTGCTGAGAAGAACAAGGCCCCAGTGCCTGAGACTGAAGTTGAAGAAGAAGATGCCGAAGCCCAAGTGCTCAGAAAGCTCAAGCCCAAGATCCCTGACCATCATGATAACCATCCAGTGGTAGAAAACATGAAGATCAGAAAGGATGCATGTCTCGGATTATGGAGACAATCTGATCCATATGCTGTGAGGAAAAGGACGGTTGTGGACTATAGGTTTCACACCAAGGAGCAGCAAGATTTCTATGAGACCATTCTGCTTGATAAGAAGCCAATTGTCTGTGATATGAAGTGGGTAGACCAGAAATATATTGACAACAATGAAGATCACTTTCCAGGAGTGCATGAGAGCTTCAGGTTATGTGGAGTAGATGCCTTGGTGGGTCAGAAACTCACTAAGTGGAATGATGAACTTATTAAGCAATTCTACTCCACATCACATTTCTATCCTGATGGCAGAATTGTTTGGATGTCTGAAGGTACTAGGTACCAATCTATAGTTGATGAATGGGCCAAACTGATCAATGCCCCTGTTGAGTAAGAGGATGACATAGATGTCTATGCCAAGAAGAAGAAGGATCATAATTTCATGGCTAACATGTATAAGGAAATTCCTGACAAAGCCTTGGAAACTCACAAGACGGGCTCTGTATACTATCTGTTGTCTGGTTTGACCACTATCAACACTATCTTGAGGCATACATTGTTGCCCAAATCAGGAGATCATAGGATGATCAGAGGTCATTCCATAAACTTGCTGCTGTTATTTGATGTGCCCCAGAAGTTCAACGTTATGAGTCTGATTGTTGAGACAATCAAGAGAACAGCTGCAGATCAAAAAAGGTCCTGTGGGTTGCTCCACACATCCAGATGCTCATCAACTCCAAGATGGGCACAGGCACATACTTATTGGACAAGGAACATCTTCCCTTGAAGCCTGATTTTGAGGGCAACACAGTTGTCAAGAATGAAGAAGACCCTACATCTGTAGAAGCTCAAGAGAAGAGGGAGAAAGCTAAAGCTGAGAAAGCAGTAAAGATGCCAAGTGCTGAAGAGGCTTCTCAAGTGTTTCTCAAGTCTAAGCAAGATCAACTTGGATATCTGATTCAAGCCACCTTGAGGATTGAGAAAGGATTGGCCACCCTAACTCAGAACCAAGAAAGCCTGGAGAGGATCATTGAAACAAAATTCTATGATCTTGACTTGAAGGTGACAGAGATGTAGACAGCAGTTGAGCAGCTCCAAGAAGAAGCTGAGGAGAGGAAAGGGCAGGCTACCACAGATGCCTTTCAGAGAGTGCCAAGAGGACAGAGATCTGCTGCAGTGCCAGTGACTAGCAAAAGAGCTACTACATCAGCACCTGCAGCCACAACATCAGTAGCACCTCCAGTTGCCACTCCACCAGCTCTAACAACTTCAATAGATGCATTCGTCCTTGGAGTCCTCTCAACGCCACCTCTCGAAGATCAAGCCTAGAGAGACGCATAGCACTATGCATTTTCGAGCTTTTTGGAACTTGATGCCAAAGGGGGAGAAAGTGTATAGATCATAGGCTTCGAGAGAGAGTGCTTTGCTTCTTTTGCTATCTCTTTTGTTTCTTGGTTAATACTTATGTATGCTTGCTTGGATGGTACTTTATGTGTGTGTGAAATACTTGTTTGATCATGTGTTTGATCATATCATACATTAATGCTTGTGCTTGAATCATGCTATTATTTATCTGTCATATATGATCATTCACTTTGTCTTGGTGATGAGTGCATATTTCACTTTCTATCATATTGAGCGCTCCACCAAGATGTATGTGGCATGGAAGAGTAACCCATGATCCTAATCGATTGTGCATTTGCATTCAAAAGCAAATTTTAAATAATGCACAAATTTAGGGGGAGCTCTTGCTTATCACATACTTCTCAAAGCGGCGATGTATTTCAATCTTATTATCATTTGTCGAAGCTTTGATCTATATGTTGTCATTAATTACCAAAAAGGGGGAGATTGAAAGTGCAACTATCCCTGGGTGGTTTTGGTAATTCCTAACAACATATAGCTCATTGAACTAATGCTCTTTCAAGATGATCATTTCAGAAAGTTCAATGTTTGGCATGGCATGGACTAGGAATGTGGACCCCTCAAAATGCTAAGAACACATGTTGGCTCAAGCTCAAGACTCTACATTTTCATTTTAGTGATTCAAGATCACATTGAGTCCGTAGGAAAAGCCAATACTATTAAAAGGGGATGAGGTGTTGCTTAATGGCTTGCTTGCTCAAAATGCTTAGTGATATGCTCCAAAAGCCCTCAACCACTTTCTCATATCCACATATGTCCCAAACCAAAAGTCAAACTCGGCCCCACCGATTTGATCTATCCGGCGCCATCGAGTTCATTTGACATAGCCATAGCCAGAAACCCTAATCAGTTCGGTCTCACCGATAGGGATCTCGGTCTCACCGAGATGGGATTGCAAACTCTCTGTTTCCCTTCGTAACGATTCAGTCTAACCGAGATGAGCGATCGGTCCCACCGAGTTCGCAATGCAAACTCTCTGTTTCCCTTTCGTAACGTTTCGGTCTCACCGAAATGAGCGATTCAGTCCCACCGAGTTTGCCTGACCGACTCTCTGTTTGCCTATTACAGAAATTGGTCTCACCGAGTTTATGTGATCGGTCTCACCAAGATTACGTTATTCCCTAACCCTAATGAAATCGGTCCCACCGAGTTGACAGGTCGGTCCCACCGAAAAGCCTCACGTTCACATTTTGAACTGAATTGGTCTGACCAAGTTTCTTGATTCGGTCCCACCGAGTTTGGTGAATTGTGTGTAATGGTAGATTTTGTGTGGAGGCTATATATACCCCTCCACCCACTCTTCATTCGAAGAGAGAGCCATCAGAACGTGCCTACACTTCCAGCATTCATTTTCTGAGAGAGAACCACCTACTCATGTGTTGAGACCAAGATATTCCAATCCAACCACAAGAATCTTGATCTCTAGCCTTCCCCAAGTTCCTTTCCACTCAAATCTTCTTTCCACCGAATCCAAATCTGTGAGAGAGAGTTGAGTGTTGGGGAGACTATCATTTGAAACACAAGAGCAAGGAGTTCATCATCAACACGCCATCTATTACCTTTTGGAGAGTGGTGTCTCCTAGATTGGTTAGGTGTCACTTGGGAGCCTCCGTCAAGACTGTGGAGTTGAAACAAGGAGTTTGTACGGGCAAGGAGATCGCCTACTTCGTGAAGATCTACCCTAGTGAGGCAAGTCCTTCATGGGCGATGGCCATGGTGGGATAGACAAGGTTGCTTCTTCGTGGACCCTTCGTGGGTGGAGCCCTCCGTGGACTCGCGCAGCCGTTACCCTTCGTGGGTTGAAGTCTCCATCAACGTGGATGTACGATAGCACCACCTATTGGAACCATGGGAAAAATCTTCGCGTCTACATTGCGTTTGCTCCCTCCAAACTCCTCCCTTTACCTTCATATGCAATGATTTACATTCCGCTACTATACTCTTAGATTTGCATGTGTAGGTTGATTGCTTGACTTGTGCTAAGTTGCTAGAATCTGCCAAGACTTAAAATTGGGAAAAGGCTAGATTTTTATTTGGTCAAGTAGTCTAATCACCCCCCTCTAGACATACTTTCGATCCTACAGCTATCTTTCGCCGATGAGGTGGCCAAATCCCCTAGCCCCAGCGCGAGCCCATGCTGTAGCATCTTCCTTGATCAGCTCGACGAGTCACAAAATTGAAGGTCGGTCGTTATTGAACACGGATCCGTTGCGGTGTTTCCGGAGCCTCCAAGCCGTGAGGATGAAGAGAGTTGTGAGGCCTCGACATAAGGCCGTCGGGGAATCACGAATGGATGCGGTGAACCAATCGTGGAATTCCGATTCTGGAGACGGTAGGTTGGTGGTGGATCGGCACCACGACATGATCTCATGCCAAACTTGTCTGGTGAAGGAGCAGCCCGCTAGTAGATGTTGCCTGGTCTTTGATTCTTGGTCACACAGGAGACGAAGGGGGGCGTCCGACAAACCATGGCGTGTCAGTCTATCCGTCGTCCAGCATCGCCCCTGGTAGGCGAGCCATAAGAAGATCTTGACACATAGCGGCGCCCATGATCTCCAAGTCAGATGCCATATAGGCTCGATAGTCGATCCAGAGAATAGGGCAAGGTAGCACGACTTGGAGGAGTACGTGCCAGTCGGCATCCACCGCCAAAGGATGCGGTCCGGGACGTCGAAGAGTGAGATGTCGCGCAGCTTGACCCACTGCGTGACATACTGGATCAGGGCCTCGACGCCAAGCGCTCCATGTATATCCCACACCCAGTCGTGGTTGGTGAGGGCGTCGCGCACGCTGCGAATCTTGCGTCAGCGGCAAGGGATCAAGGCGTGGATGAGGGTTGCGATCTCACTGAGCACGAGTCATCCAGCTAGTGGTCCTCCTAGAAGGAGCATGTCCTGCCATCCCCAAGCTCCTAGCAAAGATGATGTAGAAGCCCTCCGTGATCGATCCCCCCTCCGGCAGAGTACCGGAAAAGGCCTCCAGATGGGATCGCGGAAGAACAGAAGCTTGCGGAGGCGAAAAAAGTATTTCAGGTGGCTCTCTAGTATATTGGGAATATTTGGTAATTTATAGAGGTGGAATTAAGTCAAGGGGTGCCACGAGGGTCCCACAAGCTCAAGGGGTGCGCCTTCCTCATGACTCTTCTAGTCTTCTCCCGAACCTTCATGGGTCCCTTCTGGTCTATAAAGAATCACCGTAAAGTTTCATTGTGTTTGGACTCCGTTTGATATTGATTTTCTGAAAAGCCAAAAACAAGCAAAAAAAACAGCAACTAGCACTGGGCACTAGGTTAATATGTTAGTCCAAAAAAATGATATAAAATAGCATATAGATGCATATAAAACATCCAAGATTGATACTATAATTGCATGGAACAATAAAAAATTATAGATACGTTGGAGACATATCAAGCGTCCCCAAGCTTAATTCCTGCTCTTCCTCGAGTAGGTAAATGGTAAAAACATATTTTTTATGTGGAATGCTACCTAACATGTCTATCATGTACTCTTTTTTTATGGTATCAATATTAAGATCCAAATGATTGAAAGCAATAGTCTATAATTTGACATAAAGACATCAATACTCAGGCATACTAACATACAATCATGTCTTTAAAAATAAAAATGCTAAAGACCGTTATCCCTACAAAATCATATAGTCTTTTCATGCTCCATATTCTTAACACAAAGTATTTATCATGTACAACCCCGATGACAAGCCGAGCAATTGGTTCATACTTTTTAACGTGCTTCAGCTTTTTCACCCCCACGCAATACATGAGCGCAAGCCATGGACATAACACTATGGGTGGAAGAGAATGTGGTGGTAGAGATTAATAAGGGGAAGAAAAAAAGGAAGATACTCTCACATCGACGTGGCTAATCAACGGGCTATGGAGATGCCCATCAATTGATGTCAATGTAAGGAGTAGGGATTGCCATGCAACAGATGCACTAAGAGCTATAAGTGTATGAAATCTCAAACTAAAAAATAAGTGGGTGTGCATCCAACTTGCTTGCTCATGAAGACCTCGGGTATTTGAGAAAGCTCATCATCGGAATATACAAGCCAAGTTCTATAATGAAAAATTCCCACTAGTATATGAAAGTGACAACATAGGAGACTCTCTATATGAAAAAATGGTGCTACTTTGAAGCACAAGTGTGGAAAATGATATAACACTTGCCCTTCTCTCTTTTTCTCTATTTTTCGATTGGCTCTTTTTAGCCTATTTTTTTCCTTTTTTTGTTCTCTCTTATTTTATTTTATTTTCTCACTGGGACAATGCTCTAATAATGATGATCATCATAGTTCTATTTACTTACAACTTAATATTACAACTCAATAAAACTGAAACATATGACCCTACATGAATGCCTCTGGTAGTGTACCAGGATGTGCAATAATGCTAGTGTAACATGTATAAAAAATGATGAACGGTGGCTGAGCTACAAATATTATGTCAACTATATGATCATGCAAAGCAATATGACAATGATGATATGTGTCATAATAACGGAACGGTGGAAGTTGCATGGCAATATATCTCGGAATGGCTATGGAAATGCCATGATATGTAGGTATGGTGGCTGTTTTGAGGAAGATATAAGGAGGCTTATGTGTGATAAAGCGTATCATATCATGTGGTTTGGATGCACCGACGAAGTTTGCACCGACTCTCAAGGTGAAAAAGGGCAATGCACGGTACCAAAGAGGCTAGCAAATTGCTGAAAGGTGAGAGTGCATATAATCCATGGACTCACATTAGCCATAAAGAACTCACATACTTATTGCGAAAGTTTATTAGCCCTCGAA
This sequence comes from Triticum aestivum, assembly GCF_018294505.1. Classification (NCBI taxonomy): domain Eukaryota; kingdom Viridiplantae; phylum Streptophyta; class Magnoliopsida; order Poales; family Poaceae; genus Triticum; species Triticum aestivum. The sequence goes on along the minus strand of NC_057802.1, from coordinate 380,046,032 downwards.
GAAAATTAGTACTACGCATGCCCCTAGGGGGATAAATTGGTAGGAAAAGACCATCACTCGTCCCCGACCGCGACTCATAAGGAAGACAATCAATAATAAATCATGCTCCAACTTCTTAGCATAACGAGAGACTATACATGCATGCTTCGGGAATCACAAACCTTAACACCAATATTCTTACTAAACCACAATCATTCACTAGTACCTCCCACATATCACCATCTTAATATCGCAAAACTATTGCAAAAAATCAAGCTTATCATATTCAGTGATCTACATGAAAGTTTTTATTATATCCCTCTTGAATACCTATCATATCAGGACCAATTTCATAAAATGTGCATATTGCCATTACTATTTATTAGACTCTCAAAAATATATAAGTGAAGCATTAGAGTGCAACTATTTCTTTAAAATGTAACAAACGTCATGCTCTAAAAGATATAAGTGAAGCACTAGAGCAGTTGTCTAGCTCAAAAGATATAAGTGAAGCACATATAGTATTTTAACAAATCAGAATAAATGGGTGACCCTCTCAAAAGGTGGGTGCAGCAAATAATGAATGTGGCAAACTAAAAAGCAAACTAAGCAAAGACTCTTATAATACACGACGCTCCAGGCAAAACTCATATCATGTGATGAATAAGAATATAGCTCTGAGTAATATATCGATGGTTTGAAGACGAAAGAGGGGATGTGATATGTCTCCAACGTATCTACAATTTTTGATTGTTCCATACTATTATAGTATCAATCTTGGATATTTTACATACATTTACAAGCAACTTTATATCATTTTTGGGACTAACCTACTAACTTAGTGCCTAATGTCAGTTGCTGTTTTTTGCTTGTTTTTGACTTTGTAGAATATCAGTACCAAACGAAGTCCAAATGCCACGGAACTTTTTGGAGATTTTTTTTTCTGGCAATAAGAGATCCTAGAAGCTTCAGGAGGGAACGAGAAGAGGAAGGAGTGGCCCACTAGGCATCAGGGCGCGCCAGGGCCCTGGGTCGCACCCTGGTACCTAGTGGGGCCCACAAGCCTCCATTTGACCTAACTCCGCATCTATAAATACCCAAAAATTAGAAAACCTACCGAGTCCATGAAATAATTTTTTCGCCGGGAATCCTAACTCCTAGCTGCAACGTGGTGTAGCGGCCGGCGGCGGCGACACCCAAACACGGGCGCAGGACACGGTCTTCATGTCACAGCCACACTTTTCTCCAGGTTGCAACATAGGGTGGTGTAAGTGGCGGCGACACCGACAAACTTGCCGATGGCAGTTAGGGGCTGTTTGGTTCTAGGCCTTGTATTGCCATACTTTGTTGCACATTTTTGCCAAGTTTGCCTAAGATTAGTTCATCAAAATGAGAGCCATAAATTGGCAAGCTTAAGGGAATCTTGCCATATTTTGTGTGTGTATGCCATAAAGGGCCCTAGTGTGGCTTGCCTAAGGTGTGACTTGAACCAAACACTCATCTAAGTTGGTTAAACTTGACTAACCTTAGGTGTGGCAACCTTTGGAAAAGTTAGTCACAAACCAAACAACTCCTTAAGTTAGGCCGGTGGCTAGCTAGATAGATAGGAAGGAGGGACAACAAAGGTTAATTTTTTTTCCTGGATTACTCCCTCTTTTTCATATGAAAAAAGTCCATTTTACTCCCTGAACAAAGTGACCGGTTCACATAACCCCTGAACTATTTTTCTGTTATGTTAGCCCCTCGAACTACCCAATACCGTTCATAAACTGTGTTAGGTGGGTTCGCTCAATTATTTTATGACGTGGATATAGTCAAAGCGGTATTTGACCAATGGGCCTCCTCGTCCGGTGGTTTATCATTGCTGCCAGCGTCTCCTCTCTGCCACGTGATGCACTCACCTTGCAGTCCCGCTGCCAGGAACCTCCGCCGTGCGTGCCTAATCGAATTGCTGCGCCTCCTCCCCCTCTTGCCTTCCCTCCCATCCTCCCCGCTGCTTCCCCATCCGACGACCTCGTGGTCGCACTCAACGGCGGCCGACGACTTTGAAGCTTCCGGGGGCTGTAGCTATAGCGCGATATCGAGCAAAAGAAGAGAGTGGGAATGATCAGTAGCCCACAGCGGTTGTTCCAGCGCAAACGGAGAGGCCGGGGAAGCACAATAGGCGGCGAATTTGGCAATGGAGTCCGGCGGCCGTAGTCGGGGAAGACGACCCGGTTTGCACGGCTCTGGGAAGCCGGAGTCTATTCCTTCGCCTGGGATGTCGAGGGTGACAAGGTGGATCTCTGCGGCGCATTGGTTTGGCGAGGGGTGGTCGTTGGACCCGAAGACGACACCAACGTCCATGGTGCTCTCGGGGATTTTTGGATCGCGAGAAAGAGGGGAATGGCCACATGGGAGAGGGGTAGGCAGGCAAGAAGCTCGGATGTTCAATATCCCCTCCTCCTCCTCGTCTGCTCCATTGGAACTGCGGTGAGGCTAGAGGAGCTCATGGGCATCGAGTTCGACGGCAAGACAACTGTGGGTGGCGGAGCTTGGACAAGCGGGGGGAGGTCCTCGAGGACGCGCGGCTCCAAATGGATGGGTTGTTCAGCTTGAGGTGAGCAGCACGGTGCTCGGGAAGCAGATGAGGATAAGTGGTGGTCGCCGGAGGAAGAGATCGAGGCGGCGGCGCTGTCGACGTACAGGAGGAGATAGGGGCTGCGGCTGACGAAAGGGCCATGTTGGTCAAATACAGCTTTGACCTCATCCAGGTTAGCAAACCGCGTGAGCAAACCCATCCAGGATGATTTTTGAGCTGTATTGAATAGATCATGGGTTTAAGTAAACCGAAAAAAAGTTCAGGGGTTATGCTAACAACCCATTTTCTTGAGGGAGTAAAATGAACTTTTTTCTTTTCATATTATTAGGCATACTAACTTTTGCATGCAATCTCGTATTGTTAGGCGCCGGAGGCAATCTCCGTTTGGGATTAAATTGGTCAACCAAGATTTGGTCAAAGAAGATCGTGGGTGCCTCCCTCTTTTTATTTTCTGAGTCATGGGTGTCATCCTCCTTGCAAATTTGTATGATGGCTGAAGCAATGATTGATGTGTGCTAATCTTCGTACTGAAACTAATACCCCTAATAATATGGGAAGGAGGGAGTACAACCTTTTGCGTTTGTGTGTGAACTGAATTGTTGACCTTGGTAGTTTTTGCATGTTGTGGACCACCACTTTGATGTTTATGTATCATTTGGGTTTGACAATAAACGCATCTACTTTTTGACATTTTTAAAGTTTATTTTGACACGCAGCAGCATGTACTCCCTAGAGCCAAAATAAATTTCCGTATTAGTATGAACTACTTTGTTTCTGTTTTCCATCATATTTTTAATCTTTATAGAGTTTCGTCCCCCTTAGAGCATGATTAATAGTAGAGCCAACATCTGGCTTTATCTAGTATCCATGATATCTTTAGAGTTTTCGTTTTTATTCACGTGCTGTAGTGGTGGAAAATACTCCCGTGTGATGACAAGGGACATGCGTAGGTCGCTGAACAGCCAAGCCAAAGGAAGTACCGAATTCGCGTGTGCTTTATCTTAGGGAATCGCGTGTGATGACAACAGGTCAAACGTCCAGGTCAAGAAAATCCAAAGCAGCCAGATTTTGTTAATTGATGTCGGCATATGGCTGGTGTTTTGGCGTGATTTGGGCTCTACAAACTAAATTCCGCGAACGGTCAGCCGTTGACACGTTCGAGAGATCGTTCTCGGCCCTAGGACATGCACGTGGGCAAGCTGTTGAACCGCAGTGAATATATATTGCGTCACCTAAAAGACGTCAGCTGTGGTCCGGTACAATTCATTGTGAGAAGAGGTAATATCATCAGGAGTCATAGAACCTGCGCTCGATATTCAATTTGATGCTAAAATTTTAAAAATACAAATTTTTGGTCACATAACTTGTCCCGATGTGCAAATACGGTGCTTCCTTACGTATATAGCTGTATGGCCTGGCCACATGGCGCTTCAGCCTGGCGGAGGCCCACATGTCATTGGTTGGGAGTGCATAAAGCGTTGAGTGACCATAGCACGCCAGTTTTTTCCGCAGATAACACCCTCGCAATTTATTTAGTTATGCGAAAGCCATCAAGTATAATGAAAAGGGTTTTTATCACTTTTGCCACTAGTTGTGCCACACTACTCACTTTTGCCATTAAAATGTTTCAGTACTCAAAAATGCCACTGTTCCGTTAGAGCCATACTCAAAAATGCCATTTTCTCACGTTACCGTCAGTCAAAGGCTCGTTGACCGCGCTAGATGACCGAAATGCCCCTGGCTCAGTTTCTTCCCGAACTGTGGGCCCGCATGCCAGGGGCAGGGAAATAATTTTTAGGATGTAAAAATAGGCAGTAGAGGGGTTCGAACCCCAGACCTCTGGGATGCGCTCGCACGAGCTAGTCACTACACCCAAGGTCATTAATTGACTAATGAATGGAGATATGCTACATATCCTTACGTGATATCTTGGCATAGCTATTAAAAAACCAAGTAAACTCAAGTTGTACACGCAACAGCAGCAACAAATGGTTCTCTAAATTTCTCTAAAAAATAAATTTACCATGACACATGTACATAAGGATGAAAACATCCAGCACACAAGCAAACATAATGTTCATTTCCTGGGTTTTCAGCACACAAAGTGTCTCAGGTTCACAAACATACATTAAGGTCGAATAACATCCACTTGCTAGTTTGAAGTAAAAGGTCCAAATTCTCAACATAAGGTTCAAAATAAACAGGTCCAGGTTCACAATCTTATAAGGTCACAATCACACAAATGTTCACATGTGCAGCCTCTTTTTGCTTCTTGTGTTTTGGGCAGGGCTGTCTGGCGATTTGTGTGCAACTCGGGTATGCATGGGAGATGCAACAGATCCACTTGTGGAACCTTCAGTTCTGGTTGAATGTTCATCTTCCTTGTTCTTCCTTTTATTGGTTTTCTTCTCTGTTTTCTTCTTCACGCTTTTCCTTGAGCTGTATAGAAGTTGGTCATGTTGCAAAAAAATGGAAATATAAAGCATCAATTTTGTACAGAATATAGTCATAGCTTACATGTATTCAAATTCTTTGGAAGTGGAAAGTAAAATTAGTCTTTGACGACTCAGATTATAGGACAGAATGTTGAAAATGCATGAATGTAGCAATGTAGCCATGGATGTTGAAATATAGAAAGCACAGGTTTTGGAGTTACCCCACAGAACTTGCAACCACGGATGGCTCAGGGTCGCCTTCTCCGGCCACAAAAGGGGCATCTCCAGCATGGAGGTCAGCCTCATCTTCTCCAAATGCTGGGTCAACTGGATTTTTGCAAATTCTCGCTATGTGGCCGAAGCCTCCGCAACGCTTGCACTTCCTTTTCCTAGGGCCAAGGCCAGCACCTTCAGCACTAGATCTGATTCTAGTCTTCCGCGGTCGTCCTTTTGGCCTCCTCAACACTGGAGCTTGTAGTTTGAAGCCAGGGTCAACAATGTCCCATTGTTGCTTGCCTACCATTGCAGGTATGTTGTCTGCATACGCAGCCTTGAATTTTGCTACAGAGTAGAACTCATGTACATAAGGTTCAATTTCTGATACCGGACCTCTTAGTGAAGTAATGAAATATAGAGCATGGATACATGGCAAACCCTTGACTTGCCATTGCCTGCAGCTACATGTTTCCTTGGCTATGTCAACAGGGTACCTCCATTCCCTATTTTCTTTGTCGACTGCAGTAATTTCTGCCTCGACATCACTGCGTCTAACTACCTTCATCTTTAGTCCTGGAAAGAACACCAAATATTAAACATTTAATTTAGTTCGTTATGACATTAGTCGGTTGAAAGAGCAGAAGATGTTTGTTTACCTTTGGATTTGGCATGTAGTGCCTTTATCACACTTGGTATTATGAGATGGCCAAGCCATTTTTCTAATGCTATCCTCATCCGCAAATCAAACTTCTCCATTATCATCTGCCTAATCTTGTCCAACATGTCAACAATAAGAAGAGCCTTAATTTTCCTGACTTTGCTATTAAATGACTCTGCGAGGTTGTTATTGACGTAGTCAACCTTGCAGATTTCATTGAACTTGCTTCTATACCATATCTTTGTGTGGTGTTCAGCCATATATTTTTGAACACTCTTCTTAGCAAGGATCTGCTTCATATGCCAATTGTGCTTCCTAGAACTGTAAGTCAAGCTTGCTGGCCAAAGATTATCATCATAGACCTTGCCCTTGAATTTTTTCCCAAAATTTGCAACAAGATGCCTCATACACTCCCTATGCTCCACTCCAGGCCACACTTGTTCTACTGCTGTCTCTAAACCTTTACAAGCGTCGGTGTGTATGACTAGTCCTTCAGGATGCCCAATAAGATTACATAGATTTTGAAGAAACCAAGCCCAACTATCTGATGATTCTGTCTCTATCACCCCGTAGGCAACCGGGTAAAGCCAATTACGGCCATCAATGGCACAAGCAGAAGCTAGCTGCCCTTTGAATCTCCCGTTTAGTGCAGTTGAATCCACGGCCAAGTATGGTCGACACCCATCTAAAAACCCTTGCCAACATGCCTTGAATGAAACGAACACTCTCCTAAAGCATTCCTTCTCCCTGACTTTTCCTTTGATTGAGTACTTCACAGTCTCTTTGTCTATTTCCACTACACTACCAGGAGAACACTTCTCCACCTCAGCCTTGAAACTATAGAGAAGATGGAAGCTATCTTTCCATTTTCCACTAATCATATCCATTGCTTTCTCCTTACCACGAGATACACGCATGTACGGCACCGTGAAGTGATACTTCTCCTCGATCTTCTCTTGAAGAGCAGTAGGGCCAATGTCTGGGTTCTTTCTGACCCAATCTAGGATAACATCAGCAACCCACCTACTCTTAGCCGGCTTGAACTTCTCACTTCTCAGCTTAGTTGGGCATGTATGAGAGAAAGGACACACCTTGATCTGCATTCAAAAAATAGCAAAATCAAATTGTATTGCTACCAATTGCATAGAAGAAAGGGTACAACAATCAAATCAATTAGATATTACCAAGTTATACCTGAAATATTGTGCTATTCCTCATATAAGAGCCATGTATCCTCCACTTACACCTCTTATATGCACAACAAACTCTCAGCCTATTAGGATCACTCTTTTGGACTGTATAGTCAAATTCACTTTTAATTGCAAAAGTCGAAAGTGCATTCTTGCAATCCAACAAAGAGGGGAATGCGGATCCTTCTACAAATGATGGATCCTCCTTATTATACACTACAATAGGTCTGTCCTCCTCCTCCTCCTCTTCCTCCTCATCTACTAAACCCATGTCTCTATTCTCTTCTTCCTCTTCAGTGTCAGTGGATTCATATGTTGGAGGATCATCTTCCTCTTCTATGTCTTTTGAATCATCTTCTTTCGTAGACTTCTTGACTAAGTCAGGATACTCCCTCTCATCATCATTATCTGAGAGTATAGCATCATCAGGAATAGCATCATCGGTTATGTCTCTGTTAGGATCATCAATACTAGTAGACTGCCTGACTCCCTGTATGTTGACTATATCATAAATTGCCTGACTCCCTGTATGTTGACTCTCACTATAAGAAGGCTGTGTAGGTGGATTGCGGTTCGGTGTGCTGGGAGTTGGAGATTTCTGAAGAACCTCAATTAGCATAGATATTTTCTTTGAATCTTGATGCTTTCCAAACATCAAAGCTGCATCATCATCACATGCAACATCAACCCATATATTCTGTTCCCTCTCGTAGTACTTCAACTCCACAGAATCACGGCACCCCCAGGGATAGGTATCAGACAACTTGCACAACAATGTTTTGTATGTGATACTGGATTCGACAAACAGAGGATAATCAAAGCCGCCAACATATCGCTTGCGGCCATCGCTACTAAGACGACTTGTTTCCATCCTAACGGACAGCATACACGCAATTTCCTCATCCATCCTAAATCATCATGAACACATAACCAAATTGTGTGCAGTTAGTCACTATGAATTATACACAACAAATTCGACCGCTACATACTACTATGAATACATATGCATCATCCTAGTAATTAGCATACTCACCCTGCCGGAATATCAGAGGTTTGCGACCTGTACACTTAGCGCCATCTGGTGGCCGAGGCAAGCCTCTGATTCGGACCTGCTGTCCGTCGCCATTGCCGTGGAACAACCTCTGTTCAAGAAATCACAGGCGGAGGAAGAACAGAGGAGTCAGATGGGAGTCATGTGGCGATGCTGCTCGGGAGGGAAGCCGGACCTGCGGCGAGTGGAGGTGCGCGGGGCGGGAGGCGTCGGAGCTGCGGGGCGGGAGGTGCGCAGGGCGGGAGACGTCGGTGCTGCGGCGAGTGGAGGCGCGCCGGAGCTGCGCAGGCCGCGCCGGCGACCGGCCGTACCCGAATGGAGGAGTTTGGCGGGCGGCGGCGGCGACGGTTTGTGGCTGCGGCTGCTAATGGATAGGGAAAGGTACGAGTAGTTTGGGGATAGGATTAGTATAATCGATAGCTTAGTCAGGTCAACCCGATTGGACTACAAGTTAAAGATCTCTATAATTGACAGATAAGTGCGTCTTCCTGGATGGTTATTACACGCGCGTGTATTAGCCGCCCTGATTGAATGTGCGAGGTTCGATCCCCTACTCTCCCCTATTGCTTTTCTTTTCCTACTCTTTACAAATGAGCCCACATGTAATGGAATCAGGGGTATTACGGTCATATCACGTGGTCAATGAGCCTTTGACGGACGGTAACGTGAGAAAATGGCATTTTTGAGTGTGTCTCTAACGGAAGAGTGGCATTTTTGAGCAGTGAAACATTTTAATAGCAAAAGTGAGTAGTGTGACACAACTAGTGACAAAAGTGATAAAAACCCTAATGAAAAAGCGCTGGAAAAGATGGGGTTCCAACCTGCGGCCTGTTAATAAAATAGTCCAACGTTCGTCCATCCCACTAGTGTCAGATTGACGATGAACATGTAAAACTAAATTACTTTAATTACAAATAAAAGGCCCAGCGCACAGTGAGTGACTGGTGTGGATCTAGCCTGTGGCCAACGCTGTCAAGTTTGTCTCCGTTAATAAGATAAATGGACCCACGTGTCAGTGGGTCAACCGTTCTTAACCCGGGGGAATTGGTAATTTTGCCGAAAAAAGTAGCCGGGCGAATTCGATCTCTCAACCTTGAGCGTCAAAGCGCGGGAGGTAAGAGCCTGAAAGGCGTCGACACGGACATGATACAAACGCGTCCTCTCGATGTCCGTCGCGCCCAACCTGTCAGTCGCTCAACAACCACCGCGGTCGTGTTTAACACCATCATCTACCTTGGGCCCGCCCGGCAATGTGTGCAAGGGTCGCATGCCCGTCCTTTCTAATGGAAGCGTGCGGCAGAGCCGGCCTCATCCACTTCCATCTCACCTTGCACATCTGGCCACGGTTGCTCCCTCGTTGGCGACTAGAAAACCCTAGCCAGCCAGACTGAAACCGTAGCCAGCCAGCCCGAAATCCTAGCCAGTCAGCCACCAGCCACTTGACCCGAGGAGTCCTACTCGTGGACCGGTGAGTTTTCGTGAGCGGGTGAGCGCACCTCCCGTCCACTACGCCGCGACGCCGGAGCAGGAGGCGACCCACCTTGAGCACTAAAAGGCGCATTGGCTCGCCGAGGAGGAGGACGATGGCGAGCGGCAGATGCGCCATGAATAGGAGCTGCGTCGCGACGAGGAGGCACTGCGCCTTGAGGACGAGGAGGAGTGCGCCCACCTCGCCGCAACGTCGCGGTCGCAGCAGACGCCGGAGGAGGCTGCCCTGGCGGCCTATAAAGCCGCGTTCGTGTGGGCTAGGCCGCCTCCCGTCTTCATCGACCACACCGGCGGTGATGACGATGGCAAGGGCAAAGGGCAAAGGGACGCCTAGGGCAGCATAAGTGGACTTTGACCGCGGTTGACCGGCCATTTATGTCTAATTAAGTTTATTTCAGCCACGTGTTATCATTGACATTTTTCTTTGGATGCGGGCAAATATGGGTCTGCCTTCCGTTGGGCATACCAGCCGATCCAAATTGAAAAGCGGACACGGCCGTCCGCCTGGCCGACCCAAATAGACGAAAAGCGGATAAAACGGCGCGTCCGTTTGGATCGCCGCGTTAGGCCTTGTACAATGGGAGATGCTTAGGGAGGTGCTTAGAAAAATAAACCGGGTTTTTCTGAAGCACCGGTGCCTATTTTTATAGGAGAGACGCTTAGTTAAGCGTCTACCCTGTACAAATAAGCACCGGTGCTTAAGGAAATCCTGGTTTATTTCTCTAAGCACCTCTCCTAAGCACCTCCCATTGTACAAGGCCTTAGAGTTGCTCTAACCGCTAAACCAATTAGATACTAGCGTCTACGAAGAGAAACGCCGACTTTTATATACTGACCACGGCAACTACTCGTATTCAGGTTCTTTTTCTCTCGTGCGTTTTTTTTGTTAAACCAAATATATTTAGACGTTATTTCATTTTGAAATTTCGAGCGAAAAAAGGAATTGCAAGATATTTTGGAACCAGATTTCCCGGCGCCTTTCAGTAAAATATGGAATACAAAAATCTCGGTCATGAAAAAGTTTTGTATGTTCTAGGTTAAACATTATACATTTTGATGCGGTTTTTTAATTTGATTTTTTTACTAAAAGGCCGAGATTTTCCTGCATCCGGTTTTCTGACTGAACCCGGGAAAGAAATGTATCGTAGAAAAAAAACTGCGTCTAATATAGAAACAACTTTTTTTTTAGAACATAATATAGAAACAACTGTACCTCTTTATAGGCGTGACTATGTAGGTTCTGCAGTGGTTTGCTAGTGCGAGCATGGACCCGAGGTCGAGAGTTATAATCCCTGCGTGCACTTTTTATTCTGATTTTCCCCACCAGCTCGGGCTGACAAGTGGGACACATGTTATTCAAAGCTTCTGCTTATTTAAATACAGACCGAGGTGTTCTTCTTCAAAAAAGACACGCGCCGATCTGTTTCAGTCACTGACATTGGGTCATAGCCAGGTTGGCGTGCCACATAAGCATGAATACGTCTGAATACGAACGATGTGACCGTATTTGCACGAGAACACAAGTTGAAATAAGGTTCTTTTCCCCTACGCCAAGGCTAGGGTTTTTCTCCTCTCTGGCGATCACATCGCCCGAGAGTCCCCCTACGGTCCGCTGACCTCTCCGCCGAGGTTTGCGAGGTCCCGACCGGCGCGCCCTCTCTGCTAGCGGGGATGGAGCCGGTAGCCGATGCCCTGTCTGGGACTAGCGCGGGCGGCGGCGCTGCCAAAGCTTCAGATCTGGGTGATTTCATGGAACAACTCAATTTGGATGAGGAGGAGTTTGACGATCTGGTCATCGAGGACGATGATCCGGTTGTTAACGAGGGAGTGCGTTGGCTAGCCCTAGCTAGGGTTCACACAGAGAAGAGTTTTAGTCCGATGGCGTTCTACAAAGATATGCGTGCGGCCTGGAACATGACGAAGCCCGTGAGGTTCAGACCCGTCGGACCGAACGTATTTGTGGTGCAGGCGGCCTGCCTTTGTGATTGGGAGCGTATGGTGGAACAAGGGCCTTGGCTGTTCAGGAATTTGGCGGTGCTGATGGCCCCGTACGATGGATTCACGAAGGCGGAAGATGTGCCCATGTTGTTTTTGCCGATATGGCTTCAGATTCACAAGTTGCCCGATGGGTTTTCCAAGAAGAACATAGTTGAATCCTTGCTGAGGAAATCTGGAGAGATCTTGGAGATGAGGTTGAACAGGAATATCCGTGGTGACTATGTGAGGGTTAGGGTTCGCCATGACATCCGAAAACCCCTCACAAAGTTCGTGAGCATTGTCAGAGGAGAGGAAAGGCAAGTGTTTCTAGTTCGTTATGAAAAGCTAGCTCGTTTCTGCAGCGTATGTGGTCTTATTGGACATGATTATAAGGAGTGCGGCTCCGGCGTTCATGACGAAAAGGATAAGAAGTTTGGTCCTTGGCTCTATGCAGATGGGCCAAATAAAACAAGATCGGATGAGTTTGGGCGTGGCAATGATAAGCAGAAGCAGCAACAGTTTACACCATCAAGGGAGAAGGATGTGCGGAAGGCCCAGGACCCCGATCTCGCTGACACGACTACTAGTCCATCGAAACAGGTGGTCAGGGACATGCAAGTGGATCCGGGGGCACGGAAGCGTGCGGCCTTGGAGCTGGAAGCTGTGGAGAAACGGAATGGAGCTATGCCCGCAACGCTAGCGTTAACTCAAGGTTTAGGGGAGGATGGTGGGGAAAATACTTCTCCTACCAATAGCTCAAACAGTAAGAGAGACAGAATTAGCTCACAAAATGTGTCTGAGGAAAAATCAGCGGCCTCCCTCGAGGAGGACCGCCGGACGCAATGAATATCCTAGCATGGAACTGCTGGGGGGACCGCCGGACAGTTCGTGAGGTTGTGGCCCTCTCGAAAGCCAATAACCCCAAGCTTGTTTTCCTTTGTGAAACCAAGCAAGCATCAAATAAAGTGGAGAAGTTGAGATGGAGACTTGGTTTGAAGGGTTTCCATGGTGTGTGTAGTGATGGTCGGAGTGGAGGTTTAGCGCTCTTTTGGGACGAATCTCTCTCAGTCACCGTCTTGGATTCATGTCAGAGATACATTGATGTTTCAGTGGCAGATATTGGTGCTGGTACAGAGTGGAGGAGTACTTTTGTTTACGGGGAACCACGAGTTGAGAACAGACAGAACATGTGGGATCATCTAACCAGGCTACGGGCTACATCCCCGGCACCTTGGTTTGTATGCGGAGATTTCAACGAGGCGATGTGGCAACACGAGCACCTATCAAGGACGATGCGGGCAGAGCCTCAGATGGCAGCCTTTCGAGACTGTCTAATACTTTGTGAGCTCGATGACCTTGGCTTCAGTGGTATTCCCTACACATACAATAATGGGCAGGATGGCAACCGCAATGTGCAAGTACGTCTTGATCGTGCATGTGCAGATGAAACGTGGAGAGAGTTGTTTCCGGCTGCTAGGGTTTTGCACCTAGCTTCGTCGTGTTTTGATCATAGTCCACTCCTAGTGCAGCTAGAAGGAGTGCGGGGAGACCGAAGGAAGTGTTCAAGCCCAAGGTATGAGATCATGTGGGAGAGGCATCATGCGCTCCCGGAGGTAATTGCAAAATCATGGGCTACTAGTAAACCTAGTGGGAACCTGAACTCGGTGGCGACTGCTCTGAAGCAACTTATGACAGATTTGAGGCAATGGAGTGCTGCAAACTTCGGTAATGTTCTGAAGGAGATAGAACTACTCCGTTCTCAGCTTGCAGACCTACAGCTCTCTGGCGCGGATCGGGTTCTTCTTCGAGCCAAGATGAACCAGCTAGATGAGTTGTTATACAGAGAGGAAATGATGTGGCTGCAGCGATCCCGTATCACATGGTTGAAGGAGGGGGAACTCAATACCCAATACTTACACCGTTGGGCTGTGTGGAGAGCTAGGCGAAACCATATCCAGCGCTTGATGAAGGCGGATGGCTCCTGGTGTTCTGCCCCCACGGAGATGGAGAGGATGGCGTCCTCCTACTTCAAGGAGATTTTTACCAAGGATCCTACCTTGGTTGCAGATGAGGTTCTTAACATCATAGCACCAAAAGTAACTTTGGAGATGAATGAGGCCCTCTGCAAGGCGTTTTCCGAGCAAGAAATATCTGATGCCCTCTTCCAAATTGGCCCCTTGAAGGCCCCTAGATGTGATGGCTTTCCTGCACGTTTTTATCAACGTAATTGGGCTGTGCTTAAACCGGAGATTATTGCTGCAGTTCAAGAGTTTTTTAACACAGGGATTATGCCGGAGGGTATAAATGATACATCTATTGTGTTAATTCCTAAAGTTCCTCACCCCAAGGAACTAAAGGATTTCCGTCCAATAAGTTTGTGCAATGTGGTATACAAGATTGTGTCGAAGTGCATGGTGAATAGGTTGCGTCCGATGCTTAATGAACTTATATCAGAGAACCAGAGCGCTTTCATCCCAAGGAGACTCATCTCTGATAATTCTATCATTGCATTCGAGTGTATTCACCATATTCAATCAGTGAAGGAGAATTCTCCGGCTTTGTGTGCTTATAAACTGGATCTCTCGAATGCCTACGATCATGTGGATTGGGACTTTCTTGAGAAGGCCCTTGTGAAATGGGGTTTCTCGGAGATCCGGATCTCGCGAGTAATGGCTTGTGTTACTTCTGTCAGATATTTAGTAAAGTTTAATGGCAAGTTACTGGAATCATTTTCCCGCTCGAGGGGGCTGCGACAAGGTGACCCTCTGTCCCCCTTTCTATTCTTATTTGTGGCTGATGCCCTTTCTGCCTTTATCAGTAACTCTATGAGGGAAGAGAGTTTGCAAGGGGTGAAAATTTGTCGTGGGGCTCCTGAGATTTCTCATCTACTTTTTGCGGATGATTTCCTGTTATTCTTCCAAGCAACCGAGCAGCAAGCGGCACTGATTAAAGATTTGTTGAACACCTTCGCGTCAGCCACGGGCCAATTGATAAACCCCTCGAAGTGTTCCATTCTTTTTTCACACAATTGCTTGCAAGCTGTTGTGACAAATATCAAGAGTGTGTTGGAGATTACTCAGGAAGTTTTTGAGCCTAGATACCTAGGTCTTCCAGTGCCGGAAGGAAGGATGCACAAAGGCAAGTTTGAAACAGTTCAAGAACGCCTAAGAAAGAGACTAATTGATTGGAGTGAGAAATATATGTCATCAGGTAACAAAGAAATCTTAATTAAATCCATGGCTCAAGCTATTCATGCTTATGTTATGAGTGTGTTCACGCTTCCAGCCTCGGTTTGTGATGAGCTTACCCGTATGATGCACCAATATTGGTGGGGAGAGGAGAATGGGAAGAAGAAAATGGCGTGGATGAGTTGGGACAAAATGAGTCTCCCTAAATCTATGGGGGGCATGGGTTTCAGGGATATGAGAGCGTTCAACCAAGCGCTGCTAGCTAAGCAAGCTTGGAGGCTTCTTGACTCCCCTGACAGCCTATGTGCGAGACTAATGAAGGCAAAGTATTACCCTCAAGGTCAGTTGCTAGATACAGTATTCTCAATCTCTGGTTCAGTAGTGTGGAAAGGTATATTGCATGGTTTGGAGCTGCTCAAAAAAGGTGTCATATGGCGGGTGGGGGACGGGGAGCACATCCGGACGTGGCGAGATCCTTGGATCCCACGACCATCTTCCTTCCGGCCGATCACCCCAAAAGGCTCCCGCCGGCTCAATCGTGTTTCAGCGTTTCTGGATGCTAATGGGGCATGGAGGGCTGATCGCCTCCATGAATATTTTTGGGAGATGGATGTTCAACGTATTCTCAAAATTCGAACTTCTCCAAGACAGCGGTCTGACTTTATCTCATGGTATCCAGAGAAGAGTGGAGGTTTCAGTTAAAAGTGCATACAAATTAGCTACATGCGATCACAACACAACATTTTGTGAAGGGGCAACAAGTGCGTCTGCGAGTGGATACCGGTCCCTATGGAACTGTGTGTCCCGCAGAAGATGAAGATCACTGCATGGCAAGTTATAACGGGAGCTTTACCCACGCAGAAGTGTAAGGTGTTACGTCACATACCCACACCTTCCACTTGTCGGCTATGTGGACTAGAGGAGGAAGGCACTTTCCATGCCCTGGTTGCATGCGATCATGAGAGAGGAATTTGGTTGCAGATGCGTGACAGATGGCCACTCCCACCAGACGAGATTCTTCTTGATAACGGAAGGGAATGGCTTATGCACCTTTTGTGTAGAAGCTCTGATGATGTACGGGACATGATCATCATGTTAGTTTGGCGCATTTGGCAGCTAAGGAATGACCAGACTCATGGCAAGGAGGCTCCGCCAGTTTCTGCTACGGTGGACTTCCTCGAGAGTTATTACAAATCCATCAAGCTTGCTGGTCGGTATTCGGTGGACGAAATTCTGAAAGGAAAAATGCCATCTTCGGCGATTCCAACAGCTCTTCCTAGAAAGGAAAATATACTACTATCTTGGCCGGCGCCGGGTCCGGGTTGTGTTGCCCTAACTGTCGATGGATCTTTCCAGGCAGCAGATAGCTCGGCGGCTGTCGGAATGGTGTTGCGCGACCATCAAGGACAGATCATCTTTGCAGCTTACCGAGTCCTGTTCCACTGTAACGATGCTCTGGAGGCTGAACTTCACGCGCTCATGCAGGGTATGGCCTTGGCCATCCAACACTCGGTTCTTCCAGTCGTCGTCCAGTCGGATTCTTCTGAAGCCTTGGCGAGTCTCTGAAGCAATGCTTTAGCGCGCTCGGCTTATGGTCATTTGGTTCTGGAGATTAAGGAGTTGATGAGTAATAGGGAGTTTGTACCTCTGAAAGTATGTCGTTCTCAGAATAGAGTTGCCGATCGTTTGGCCAATTATAGCCGATCTGAGCGGGCTACGGCGGTGTGGTTGCGTTTGGTTCCACCTTGTATTGAGGATTTGTGGCCTCTCGACTGTAACACTATGACATTTGAATAAAACTCCCTTTACTCCGCAAAAAAAAAGAACACAAGTTGAATGACCACAAATTCGTATTTTTAAAGTTTTAGCACCACACTAAACATCGAGCGCAAGTTCTATGACTCCCGATGATATTACCTCTTGTGAGAAGTTCTCCCTTAGGTTGCTGGTTATAGTGGGGAGTACCATACACTAGTATCATGCATGCGATACTAGTGTATGATACTACATCTACAGTGCATAGTATCATAGATTAGTATCATATGTGGTATCATTTATTGCCATGCAAGACACATAGTAGCATGACATTAATTATGATACTGTATCTATCTATGTTACTATAACCCTCTTTTTTTAATTGTTTGCCACATAAGCATGTTTGTTTGCCCTAAGTGCATGATACCATTTATGTTACCCCCACTATGGCCAGGCTTACACGAAATCGAACCCCAATGCTAATTCTACCCCGAATAGAAGGCTAATTTGATGCAAAAAAATGCTAACTCCGAATTCCACTCGTGCACTATTAATGCAACGGTATATAAATTAGCGTGATTTGCTACGGATTAACAAAAGTTACACATCTCTACTCCGCTATTATTGAAGGAAAAGTTGTGATTGTGAGATAATAGTGAGTTAAATACACTAGAGTTGTACAATACACAAAACCGATGTTATAACTTGTCCTATGATGCAAATACAGTGCCTTCATACGTATTCGCGTGTATGTCCTACCTGCGTGGTATGCCAACCTGGCCATGGGCCACATGTTAGGGGGTGTCCTGCGCATGAGGATTTTCTGCAGAAACGCAGTGGGTGTCCCGCGCATGAGGATTTTCTGAAGAAACGCCTTCATATTTTATTTGATTATTTAAGAAGCCTGGAAAAAAAATTGTGCGCATGTGATTCGAACGTGAGACAACCAAGTCGCACGTAGCAGAGGCTGACCACCGGAAAAACCTATTATAAGTTTAACATTTACAAGCTAGAGTATATGTCACGCTAGTATTTACCTTTTAAGCGTTTTTTAAGGGACAAATGCATTTTTGCCCCTAGTTGGAACCTACCCACGGGTTTTGCCCTTACTTTTCGACTCTGCTCAGTTTTGCCCTTAGATTTTGCTCCGAGGTGGCCCGAATGCCCTTTGACGTTTGACCAATACTTTGAAAATTCATAACAAATTGATATGAATTCAGAAAAATGCAAATAGGATATCAAAATGTTCAGATAAACATTACCTTTATGTGTATGTCATTTGCATTCAGGACAAAAGTACCGTTTAAACAACCCGAGGTTATTAATGTTATTAACATTATTAAAAATAAAAAGGTATGAACAATAACATTTTCAGGAATAAAAATTACACGCAAATGCATGTGACATTTTCTGAACATCCAGATATCTTATTTGCATTTTTTCGAGTTCATATCAACTTGTTATGAAGTTTCAAAATAATGGCCAAAGTCGTTTGAGCATTCATCACAAGATGATATGAAGTCAGAAAAATGCAAATAAGATATCAGGATGTTTAGAAAATGTCACCTACATTTGCATGTAATTTTTATTCCTGAAAAAAGTATTTTTATACCCTTTTATTTATAGTAATGTTAATAACATAAATAACCTTAGGTTGTTTAAACGGTACTTTTGTCCTGAATGCAAATGACATACACATAAAGGTAATGTTTATCTGAACATTTTGATATCTTATTTGCTTTTTTTTTGAGTTCAAATCAATTAGTTATGAATTTTCAAAGTATAGGTCAAACGGTCAAAGGGCATTCGGGTGACCTCGGTGGAAAATCTAAGGGCAAAACTGAGCAGAGTCAAAAAGTAAGGGCAAAACCCGTGGGTAGGTTCCAACTAGGGACAAAAATGTGATTGTCCCTTTCTTTAATATATGGCGCTCTTTTGGGCCCGCACAAGGTTTCTTATTTATTTATTTATTCCAATTTCATGTTTAATTTTTGATACAATTTTTCTGTTGAAAAAGAAAGAGTAAAATGTTAGAACTGCCATAAACTTAAGTAAAGTGTTGGTGCATTTAAAAAAATGTTCAACAGAAAGTCTCAGCTGCATTAAGAAATAGTAAACAGTTTTTGGAAAACGTTTCTCGTGCACTCAAAAATTGAAAATATCTATTTCAAAAAATGCTCAACATGTATTAAAAAATTATTGTATAAATTATCCATATATTTCTAAAAACATGTTTAACATGTTTTAACACATTTCTAGAATTTATTGTTTTTACTCAGTGATTTTTAATACACGTTGAATAGTTTTCAAAATACAACGTTGTTGATTATTTTAATAACTATGTATTCTAAAAATATAATGAAGATACACAATAATTATGCGTGCTTGTATTCCTGAATGAAGATACAAAAAGTTTACACAATATTTTAGAATATACATTGAACTATTTAAATACACATAAATTTTAGAAAAAGTTCATGTTTACCTCTTCAACCTACACAATAATGAATATAGATTAGAGATTTAAAATTTACAATAATGGCATATTTAGAATTATTGCAATTTTATGCAACTAAACAATAGTAAATTGATTTTTTAGTAAATAACATAAAAGGAAATTGCAGAGCGCCAGTCAGAATATTTTTCTTAATATAGACCTATTAGCTATTAGCATAGATGAAACTACTTCACTTGCTCTACTTTATGAATGAACACTCTTCTACTACAGTTCTATTCTGTGTATTATATTTTGGACAACACTAACGCTCATACGTGTGGTGGGAGTCAAACCCGCCCACACGCCATATAACACACAGACTACGTCATGTCACCGCATGCATGTATGTGAAAATCTTTTTGAATTTTCTATTTTTAAAATGTTTTATCTCTTAAATGAAAAATCCGATTGAAGATCCGTTTTCACCATTAATTCCCTCACGACGAGATCTTCGAAACTAGATCTCATATTAATATATTTCGACGAAATTTCTTTTTGGTTAAAAGTTGCCGTGTCTATTGCACATGAATTGTCATGATGTTTACACTGAAGTTGCCATGATATGTTTCAGCTATTTTCTTCTACATTTAAAAAGAAATTTTGACATATTATAAAACGGGGAATTAAGAAACTAGACTTGTCATGCACCATAAACTAAAATTGCCATGATACATGCACTTAAAATTGCCATGGTTCATACAAAAAAATATTTTCATGGCCAAAGTACTAGAATTGCCATCATCAAAAAACTAAAATTGCCATAATCTACAAACTAAAATTGCCGCATGGCAACTTTAGTTTAAGCACTATGACAACTACAGTGTAAACATATGGCAACTTTTGGACAATTTTTTTTCATCCAAACATATCAACATGGGGTCTAGTTTTGAAGATCTCGTCGAGACGGATTTAATAGTGAAAACAGATTTTTAGTTAGGAGATAAAAAAATTTAAGCCGAAAACCAAAAGATTTCTACTGATGTCCTCTGTTCATACGTGGCAAAATGAGTGGTGATGGAGGCGTGTGGGCGATGTGCAAACGCCCACACATGTGGGCGTTAGTTTTTCCGTATATTTTTAACCACGGTCGATCATCTGAACTATCAACGCGTTAACAAATGCTCCAGCTTTATTAGTGCGTACAATACCGCCTCAGGTGGTGCCCTAGCCACTAATTCTTTTTAACCTGGAGGTCCCTGGTTCAAAACCCATCGGCAACGCGGTTTGTTTTTCTGTGTTATTTTCATACTACACGTCGGACCCATGTTTGACCTTCTTTATGTAATTAATAAAATATGCGGAAGTTTTCTGCAAAAAAATCTCACACGCAAGTCACCTGACACCTCATCGGCTGCCAACCATTGACATGTTGCCCATGGCCTTGTTGACATGTCACGCAGGTAGAACAGACACCTAAATACATACGGAGGCACCGTATTTGCATCATAGGACAAATTATAACACCAGTTTTGTGTATTTTGCAATTTTAGGCACCAAAATAACCGCACTGGACAAGTTAGGGCACCTCCAGTGTATTTAACTCGATAATAATCTCTATCTTTATGTCCACTACTATTAAACAAATGAGTTGAGGTAGAAATATCGTATCTCAACCACGTATTCGTCATCATCAATGGACCGGATTGCCCCAAATTGTATCACATCAAATTCACATATTTACTAATTAATTTCAATCATCTCAACAACACCTTTTTATAGAGTAAAAGTCCTCACTTTGTTTATTCATTAGGTCCACGAATTTCATAAGCTACTACATGCATAATAAAATCAGGTGGCACATGCAACCACGCTTTATAGAGATCGTTCGTCACTCCTTCCTTTACCATTGCATGCGCCGGAGAGTTTGCTTCTCGCTGAGCCCACCCTACCTTCCACCCTTGCTGCGTGCCCAACATGAGCTTGACCTCCTCAACCACAGGCCCAGCATAGAGAGGTTAGTGCTATCACCATTTAGCATGGCTGCTACCACCCTGGAATCCGTTTCCACGTGAAGACGTTGAAATTCAGCTCCGCTGCAAGCAGTGCTTCCCACCTACACGCCATTAGTTCGACAGTCTCTGGATTGGAAGTCAACGAGTATGAATGACATGCTGCTCCATGGAAGGCTTCCTCTTGGTCTGTAAGAACCACACCACTGCCTCCCCTCTCACCATGCTTCGACATAGCACCATCTGTATTTGCTTTAATCCATCCCGACGTCGGCGGCTTCCACGTCTCCCGTACTGCACGTGTCGCCATCGTCATTCTATCCACTGAGCCATGCAGTAGCATCCACTGCTTCAAATGTACGCAACAGATCTTGCGATGCTCTCTGGGTCTGCAATTTTCTTACCCTCCTTAGTGTCGTTCCTGTCGGATTCCGGGCTCCGCAGACCCTAGATAGATTCGAATTCTGGGGTGCGTGCGAAGAACTCAAGCTCCTCAGTTTGCCCACTCGTCAATCCCACAACCTAGCTCGATGAACATGAAGGAAAAGGGACAAGGCGGTTTAGCTAGGTTCGGGCCACCTTGCGGTGTAAAACCCTACTCCTGCTTTGTGGTGGATTGGCCGCGAGGTGGGCTGAGGATGAACTAGTATAGCGGGAAGAACCTCAGGAGGTGTGTTCTTGAGCTGGTGATGGTGAGGATGATCTGAATGATCCGTCCCCGTCCATGGTGGTGGCTAGGTCCTATTTATAGTGGCCTTGGTCCTCTTCCCCCAAAATGGAGGCGGGAAGGGATCCCACAACAGCCATCGAAGGGAGACAACTAGTACATCTTCGCCTGAAAGCCTTTGGTCGTGACGCGGTGGTGGGCTCGGCGATGACCTCCGTCCTGCCGTCCTGGCAGTCTTGGTCTTGTTGCATGGTAATGGAAACCTTTGGCTGATTCCTCGGGACTCCGCGTCTGCGCTTGCCTCCTTAGCACCAAAGAGGAAACTGTTGTACAGCGCCCGCTGGCGCCCGCCCGGCCTTGATCGTCATCGCTCACGTCATCCGAACCTCACGAGGCGGGGGCTTGCATAGAAATCTCCGCTCATCAGGAGCCAACCTGAGGAGGCCGCTCCTTCTGGAGGTCTTGGTGTCGTCCTCCTCATGAGGCTTGGCCCCTCGCGAGGGTCTTGAGTTGTTGATGCTGAAGATGGGCCGTACCAGGCCGTCGGTGAAGCCACACCATGGGCCGCAGGCAGGCAAGTCTGGGTACCCCCGTTCCCAGAACGCCGACAGTAGCCCCCAGGCCCAAGGCGCGTCAGACTTGGCTTCGAGGCAAAGCCAAAGGGCAAGAGCGAAGCGCCGCAGGCCCTAATCGCCTGTGGCGTGATACGTCTCCAACGTATCTATTATTTTTGATTGTTCCATGCTATTATATTATCTATATTTGGATGTTTAATGGGCTTTAATATGCTCTTTTATATTATTTTTGGGACTAACCTATTAACTGGAGGCCCAGTGCCAGTTTCTGTTTTTTTTGCCTATTTTAGAGTTTTGCAGAAAAGGAATACCAAACGGAATGAAACCTTCGCGATGATCTTTCTTGGACCAGAAGCAAACCAGAAGACTTGGAGTTGAAGTCTGGAACTCCGCGAGGCGGCCACGAGGCAGGAGGGCGCGCCCAGGGGGGTAGGCGCGCCCCCACCCTCGTGGGCCCCACGGAGCTCCACCGATGTACTTCTTTCGCCTATATATACCCTTATACCCTAAAAACATCAGGGGGAGCCACGAAACAACTTTTCCACCGCCGCAACCTTCCGTACCCGTGAGATCCCATCTTTGGGCCTTTTCTGGCGATCTGCCGGAGGGGGAATCAATCACGGAGGGCTTCTACATCAACACCATAGCCTCTCTGATGAAACGTGAGTAGGTTACCACAGACCTTCGGGTCCATAGTTATTAGCTACATGGCTTCTTCTCTCTCTTTGATTCTCAATACAAAGTTCTCCTCGATGTTCTTGGAGATCTATTCGATGTAATATTCTTTTGCGGCGTGTTTGCTGAGATCCGATGAATTGTGGATTTATGAACAAGATTATATATGAATATTATTTGGTACTTCTCTGAATTCTTATATGCATGATTTGATATCTTTGCGACTCTCTTCGAATTATCAGTTTAGTTTGGCCTACTAGATTGATTTTTCTTGCAATGGGAGAAGTGCTTAGGTTTGGATTCAATCTTGCGGTGTCCTTTCCCAGTGACAGTAGGGGCAGCAAGGCACGTATTGTATTGTTGTCATCGAGGATAAAAAGATGGGGTTTATATCATATTGCTTGAGTTTATCCCTCTACATCATGTCATCTTGCTTAATGCATTACTATGTTCTTATGAACTTAATACTCTAGATGCATGTTGGATAGCGGTCGATGTGTGGAGTAATAGTAGTAGATGCAGAATCATTTCGGTCTACTTGACACGGACGTGATTCCTATATTCATGATCATTGCCTTAGATATTCTCATAACTATGCGCTTTTCTATCAATTGCTCGGCAGTAATTTGTTCACCCACCGTAATACATGCTATCTTGAGAGAAGCCACTAGTGAAACCTATGGCCCCCAGGTCTATTTTACATCATATTAGTTTCCAGTCAACTTGCCAATTTTTGTCGCTGTTCTTTTATTTTGCAATCTTTACTTTCCAATCTATACAACAAAAATACCAAAAATATTTACTTTACTATCTTTATTAGATCTCACTTTTGCGAATGACCGTGAAGGGATTGACAACCGCTTTATCGCGTTGGTTGCAAGGTTCTTGATTGTTTGTGTAGGTACTAGGTGACTTGAGCGTTGTCTCCTACTGGATTGATACCTTGGTTCTCAAAACTGAGGGAAATACTTACGCTACTTTGCTGCATCACTCTTTCCTCTTCAAGGGAAAACCAACACATGCTCAAGAGGTAGCAAGAAGAATTTCTGGCGCCGTTGTCGGGGAGATCTATGCCCAAGTCAAGACATACCAAGTACCCATCATAAACTCTTCTCCCTCGCATTACATTATTTGCCATTCGCCTCTCGTTTTCCTCTCCCCCACTTATAAAATGAATTTCGAAAACCTCTGCCTTTTCTTCGCCCCTCTTCCGTTCGTTTCTTTCCGCTTGCCTCTTATGTGTTCGTTCTTAGTGCGGTTTGTTGTCATCATGTCTGAAACTGGGGATGTTATCATTGAAAAAGATAGTAGTAACGATGGGGGAAACTTTGATGCTTGTGATAATCCTCATGAAGAACCTACTATTTTACACACTAAAAATTTTCGGATTGGTAGTGGTAACATTATTGGAAAAGGAGTTATTCAAGATTTTTTTTACTTGTGCTGGTGCTTTGCCCACTATGGGTTGGTCTATTCTTCATAGAACTAGTAGTCTTGGGGATGCTATATCTTTGGTCATAGTGGAACTTAAAAGACAATTTATCCACATGCATCCTTGCATACAAAAGATTTTTCTAGAATTTTCCAATATTGAGCATTCTTCTGTTAAGCGAGTGGCTACCATCTTTTTAGCACATGAGTTCAGATTTATAATAAAAGAGGCCAATGAAATTTTTGCGCATTATAGGGTGGATGTTGGCCGTCCTCCCATAGAAGCAATTCTTTTTAATCAAGAAAACATAATGCGTTTACGATCTTTAGATCAAATTGCTTATAATGAAAACCTTAGAAAAAGGGTTCCTACCGATGTTCTAGTTGATAAGATTTCTGAACTTAATGATAATTTTGCTATTCAGAACAATGGGTTAGGTTTTTCTCTTGAACAAAGGCTCATGATTTTTTGCCAAAAGAATGCTTATAATGATGAATTGGTTGTGCAATATGAGGGGCCAAAGGAGGAAGCAATACCTCCCGAGCTTGATCTTGGGGACTTTTGTCCCATTAAATTTAGCTCTTTTGATTACTTTTGCCTGCCACAAAGAAAACTTGCTGCTGAACGTAGGGAATATGAGATGATTTTCCGCAATTTGCCCTATCATTATTATGACAATACTTAGATCTATTCTTGTTTTTATGCCTACCTAGGGTCGTTAAACAATAGCGCTTGTTGGGAGGCAACCCAATTTTATTTTTGTTTTTTGCTTTTTGTTCCTGTTTAGTAATAAATTATTCATCTAGACTCTGTGTAGATGTGGTTTTATGTTTTAATTAGTGTTTGTACCAAGTAGAACCTTTGGGAAGACATGGGTGAAGTCTTTGTGAACTTGCTGTAAAAAACAGAAACTTTTGCACTCACGATATTAGCTGTCATTTTTTACTGGAGAGTGCTTTTAGGTTGATTCTTTTTGCAGATGATTAATAGATAAATTCCTCAGGTCCACCAATTTATTTCAGAATTTTTGGAGTTACAGAAGTATTTGAACAAATCCGATTGCTACAGACTGTTCTGTTTTGACAGATTATGTTTTTGTGTGTTGTTTTCTTATTTTAATGAATCTATGAGTAGTATTGGGGGGTATGAACCATAGAGAAGTTGGAATACAGTAGGTTTAACACAAATATAAACAAAGAATGAATTCATTACAGTACCTTAAAGTGGTGGTTTATTTTCTTATACTAACGGAGCTCATGAGATTTTCTGTTGAAGTTTTGTGTTGTGAAGTTTTCAAGTTTTTGGGTAAAGATTTGATGGATTTTGGAATAAGGAGTGGAAAGAGCCTAAGCTTGGGTATTCCCAAGGCACCCCAAGGTAAAATTCATGGACAACCAAAAGGCTAAGCTTGGGGATGCCCCGGAAGACATCCCCTCTTTCATTTTCGTCTATCGGTAACTTTACTTGAGGCTATATTTTTATTCACCACATGATATGTGTTTTGCTTGGAGCGTCTTGTATGATTTGAGTCTTTGCTTTTAGTTTACCACAATCATCCTTGTTGTACACACCTTTTGGGAGAGACACGCATGAATTGGAATTTATTAGAATACTCTATGTGCTTCACTTATATCTTTTGAGCTAGATAATTGTGCTCTAGTGCTTCACTTATATCTTTTTAGAGCACGGTGGTGGTTTTATTTTATAGAATTATTGATCTCTCATGCTTCAATTATATTATTTTGAGAGTCTTTTAGAACAGAATGGTAATTGGCTTTGGCTATAAAATTAGTCCTAATGTGATAGGCATCCAAGATGGGTATAATAAAAACTTTCATATAAAGTGCATTGAATACTATGAGAAGTTTGATGCTTGATGATAGTTTTGAGATATGAAGATGGTGATATTAGAGTCATGCTAGTTGAGTAATTGTGAATTTGAGAAATACTTGTGTTGAGGTTTGCAAGTCCCGTAGCATGCACGTATGGTAACCGTAGTGTAACAAATTTGAAGCATGAGGTGTTTCTTTGATTGTCTTCCTTATGAGTGGCGGTCGGGGACGAGCGATGGCCTTTTCCTACCAATCTATCCCCCTAGGAGCATGCGCATAGTGCTTGGTTTTGATGACTTGTAGATTTTTGCAATAAGTATGTGAGTTCTTTATGACTAATGTTGAGTCCATTGATTATATGCACTCTCACCCTTCCACCATTGCTAGCCTCTGTAGTACCGCGCAACTTTCGCCGGTACCATAAACCCACCATTTACCTTCCTCAAAACATCCACCATACCTACCTATTATGGCATTTCCATAGCCATTCCGAGATATATTGCCATGCAACTTTCCACCATTCCGTTTATTATGACACGCTTCATCATTGTCATATTGCCTTGCATGATCATGTAGTTGACATCGTATTTGTGGCAAAGCCACCATTCATAATTTTTTAGACATGTCACTCTTGATTCATTGCACATCCCGGTACACCGCCGGAGGCACTATAATAGAGTCATATTTTGTTCTAAGTATCGAGTTGTAATCCTTGAGTTGTAAATAAATAGAAGTGTGATGATCATCATTTTAGAGCATTGTCCCGTGTGAGGAAATGAAAAAAAAGAGGCCAAAGAAGCCAATGAAAAAAGAGAGGCCAAAGAAGCCCACCAAAAAAATGAGAGAAAAAGAGAGAAGGGACAATGCTACTATCCTTTTTCCACACTTGTGCTTCAAAGTAGCACCATGATCTTCATGATAGAGAGTATCTTATTTTGTCACTTTCATATACTAGTGGGAATTTTCGTTATAGAACTTGGCTTGTATATTCCAACAATGGGCTTCCTCAAAATGCCGTAGGTCTTCGTGAGCAAGCAAGTTGGATGCACACCCACTTAGTTTCTTTTGTTGAGCTTTCGTACATTTATAGCTCTAGTGCATCCGTTGCATGGCAATCCCTACTCACTCGCATTGATATCTATTGATGGGCATCTCCATAGCCCATTAATACGCCTAGTTGATGTGAGACCATCTTCCTCTTTTTTGTCTTCTCCACAACCACCATTCTATTCCACCTATAGTGTTATGTCCATGGCTAACGCTCATGTATTGCGTGAAAATTGAATTTTTTTGAGAATATTAAAGTATGAAACAATTGCTTGGCTTGTCATCGGGGTTGTGCATGATTTGAACATTTTGTGTGACGAAGATGGAGCATAACAAAACTATATGATTTTGTAGGGATGAACTTTCTTTAACCATGTTATTTTGAGAAGACATGATTACTTTGTTAGTATGCTTGAAGTATTATTATTTTTATGTCAATATTAAACTTTTGTCTTGAATCTTTCGGGTCTGAAAATTCATGCCACAATAAAGAAAATTACATTGATAATTATGTTAAGTAGCATTCCACATCAAAAATCCTGTTTTTATCATTTACCTACTCGAGGACGAGCAAGACTTAAGCTTGGGGATGCTTGATACGTCTCCAACGTATCTATAATTTTCGATTCTTCCATGCTATTATATTATCTGTTTTGGATGTTTAATGGGCTTTAATATGCTCTTTTATATTATTTTTGGGACTAACCTATTAACCGGAGGCCCAGTGCCAGTTTCTGGTTTTTTTTCCTATTTTAGAGTTTTGCAGAAAAGGAATACCAAACGGAATGAAACCTTCGCGATGATTTTTCTTGGACCAGAAGCAAACAGAAGACTTGGAGTTGAAGTCTGGAACTCCGCGAGGCGGCCACGAGGCAGGGGGGCGCGCCCAGGGGGGTAGGCGCGCCCCACCCTCATGGGCCCCACGGAGCTCCACCGACGTACTTCTTTCGCCTATATATACCCTTATACCCTATAAGCATCAGGGGGAGCCACGAAACAACTTTTCCACCGCCGCAACCTTCCGTACCCGTGAGATCCCATCTTGGGGCCTTTTCCGGTGATCTGCCGGAGGGGGAATCGATCACGGAGGGCTTCTACATCAACACCATAGCCTCTCCGATGAAACGTGAGTAGTTTACCACAGACCTTCGGGTCCATAGGTATTAGCTAGATGGCTTCTTCTCTCTCTTTGATTCTCAATACAAAGTTCTCCTCGATGTTCTTGGAGATCTATTCGATGTAATACTCTGTTGCGGTGTGTTTGCTGAGATCCGATGAATTGTGGATTATGAACAAGATTATCTATGAATATTATTTGGTACTTCTCTGAATTCTTATATGCATGATTTGATATCTTTGCAAGTCTCTTCGAATTATCGGTTTAGTTTGGCCTACTAGATTGATCTTTCTTGCAATGGGAGAAGTGCTTAGCTTTGGGTTCAATCTTGCAGTGTCCTTTCCCAATGACAGTAGGGGCAGCAAGGCACGTATTGTATTGTTGCCATCGAGTTTAAAAAGATGGGGTTTATATCATATTACTTGAGTTTATCCCTCTACATCATGTCATCTTGCTTAATGCGTTACTATGTTCTTATGAACTTAATACTCTAGATGCATGCTGGATAGCGGTTGATGTGTGGAGTAATAGTAGTAGATGCAGAATCGTTTCGGTCTACTTGACATGGACGTGATGCCTATATTCATGATCATTGCCTTAGATATTCTCATAACTATGCGCTTTTCTATCAATTGCTCGGCAGTAATTTGTTCACCCACCGTAATACATGCTATCTTGAGAGAAGCCACTAGTGAAACCTATGGCCCCCAGGTCTATTTTACATCATATTAGTTTCCCGTCAACTTGCCAATTTCTGTCGCCATTCTTTTATTTTGCAATCTTTACTTTCCAATCTATACAACAAAAATACCAAAAATATTTACTTTACTATCTTTATTAGATCTCACTTTTGCGAGTGACCGTGAAGGGATTGAAAACCCCTTTATCACGTTGGTTGCAAGGTTCTTTATTGTTTGTGTAGGTACTAGGTGACTTGAGCGTTGTCTCCTACTGGATTGATACCTTGGTTCTCAAAACTGAGGGAAATACTTACGCTACATTGCTGCATCACCCTTTCCTCTTCAAGGGAAAACCAACGCATGCTCAAGAGGTAGCACAACCTTGGTCGACGCATGGCGCTTGATGGGACGTGGGCTCCTCCGCTTCCCGATGCTGCCTCGGCAACCGTTCGCCTTGACTAGAGTCTGTTGCATGCAAAAAGCCATCATTGCATGGGATCGTGGAGGCCGGCGGTTGGCCTCCCTCTGGCTTTAAATGAGGGGAAGGGTCATGACCCACAAGTATATGGGATCAATTGTAGCTCTTTTCGATAAGTAAGAGTGTCGAACCCAACGAGGAGCAGAAGGAAATGACAAGGGGTTTTCAGCAAGGTAATGTCTGCAAGTGCAGAAATTGTAAGTAACAGAGTAGTTTGATAGCAAGATAATTTGTAGCGAGCAAGTAATGATAGTAGTAACAAAAGTGCAGCAAGGTATTCCAATCATTTTGAGGCAAATTACAGTCCAAAACGGTCTCTTATGATAAGCAAAATGTTCTTGACGGTACACGGGAATTTCATCTAGTCACTTTCACCATGTTGGTTCGATTTGTGTTCGCTGCTTTGTTAATTTGATATGTGGGTGGACTGGTGCTTAGGTGCTGTTCGTACTTGAACAAACCTCCTACTTATGATTAACCCTATCGCAAGCATCCGAAACTACGAGAAAAGTATTAAGAATAAATTCTAACCATAGCATTAAACTTTTGGATCCAATCGGTCCCTTATGAAATAGCGCATAAACTGGGATTTAAACTTCTGTCACTCTCGCAACCCATCATCTAACTCCACAATACATTCCCTTAGGCCCAAATATGGTGAAGTGTCATGTAGTCGACGTTCACATGACACCACTAAGGGAGTCACAATATACATACTATCAAAATATCGAACACATATCAAGTTCACATGATTACTTGCAACATGATTTCTCCCGTGCCCTCAAGAACAAAAGTAGCTACTCACAAATGATAATCATGCTCAAGATCAGAGGGGTATTAAATAGCATATTGGATCTGAACATATAATCTTCAACCAAATAAACCATATAGTAATCAACTACAAGATGTAATCAACACTACTAGTCACCCACAAGCACCAATCTATAGTTCCGGTAACAAGATTGAACACAAGAGATGAACTAGGGTTTGAGATGAGATGGTGCTATTGAAGATGTTGATGGAGATTGCCCTTCCAAAGATGGGATAGTTGTTGGTGATGATGATGATGATGATTTCCCCCTCCGGGAGAGAAGTTCCCCCGGCGGAATCGCTTCGCCGGAGGGCAAAAGTGCTCCCGCCCAAGTTCCGCCTCGAGACGGCGGTGCTCCATCCCGAAATTGCTCTCCTTATTTTTTCTTGGTCAAAATGACTTATATACCAGAAGATGGGCACCGGAGGTGGGCGTGGGTGAGCACAACCCACCAGGGCGCGCCTGGGCTCCCTGGAGCGCCCAGGTGGGTTTCCGGTACTTATTTGCTCCAATATTCATCATATATTCCATAAAAATTCTCCGTGAAGTTTCAGCATGTTTGGAGTTGTGCAAAATAGGTAGCCTGACGTAGCTTTTGCAGGCCCAGATTTCCAGCTGCCGGAACTCTCCCTCTTTATGTGTACCTTGCATATTATGAGAGAAAAGGCATTAGAATTACTCCAAAAAACATTATTATGCATAAAAACATCATAAATAATAGTAGGAAAACATGATGCAAAATGGACGTATCAACTCCCCCAAGCTTAGACCTCGCTTGTCCTCAAGCGAAAACCGAAATCGAAAATCATGTCCACATGCTTAGAGATAGAGGTGTCGATAAAAACAAAATACGAACATAGACGCATCATGTTCATTATTATAACAACAACAAACTTAAACATAAGACTCTTATCATCGAACTTTTATCATAGACTTCTCATGAATAAGTGATAATTCATCACATTATTGAATTATAAAGCAAAAACACTATTAGAAACCAACAAACTATGTTCTCAGTCAACTTTGCAACTACAATTCATCATCTTTTCAGGAAGAGTCACGTATCAGAGCCTCTAGGCAAGTCCACATACTCAACCATCATATAGTCTTCTATGATTGTTAACACTCACCGCATACACATGAGCAAAACGTTTCAACCGGACACATAGAAAGATAGGGGCTTATAGTTTCGCCTCCCAACGTATTCACCTAAGGGTGATGTCAACAATAATAACTCATGCTACCACATGATGTGCCTAGATCTTTCCTCACCACATGATGCTTGCGAAAGGAGAAAAAATAAAAACGAATAGAGAGAAAACTTTGACTCTTTGCATAAAAGTAAATACATAAAAGTAAAAGATAGGCCCTTCGCAGAGGGAAGCAAAGGTTGCCATGCGCTTATTTGTTTGTATGCTCAACCCTTTAGTGCAAAAGAACGTCACGTTGTATTGACCCTTGTGATAGCGACCTTTATTATGCAGTCTGTCGCTTTTATTCTTCACCATCACAAGTTCGTACAACTCTCAATTTCTCTTACACTAAATGATCTCACACTTTTAGAAGCAATTTTTATTGCCTTATTGCACTGATGACAACCTACTTGAGGGATCTTGCTCAATCCCTAGGTAGGTATGGTGGACACTTGAAAATAAGATTTGGGTTTAAGGGTTTTTGGATGCACAAGTAGTATCTCTACTTAGTGCAGAATTTTTGGCTAGCAAAGATAGGGGGCAAGCACCACATGTTAAAGGATCTATGACAATATGACTTCTATGTGAACATGAACAAACATAAATCATTTGGTTGTCTTCCTTGTCCAACGTCAACAACTTTGGCATATAATATTTTGATGGGGGCTCACAATCACAAAAGATTTCTAGGATAGTGTATTTATATGTGAATCTTCTCTTCCCTTATTA
This sequence comes from Triticum aestivum, assembly GCF_018294505.1. NCBI lineage: Eukaryota > Viridiplantae > Streptophyta > Magnoliopsida > Poales > Poaceae > Triticum > Triticum aestivum. The sequence continues at coordinate 380,013,832 of NC_057802.1, read as the reverse complement.
ATTCTTTCATGAGTTGCATCATTGACCAATGCTATGTTTGTCAATCTCTAATAAAATTTCCTACTTATACTTTTCCTTATGTGGTGTTATCACCTACCATAAGAGTAGCGTAGGATCTTTTTCCTTTATTTCCTTTCTTTTTATTGCAACATGAAAGTAAAGAAAGCAAAAACTCAAACTAAACTTTATTATATATCTCACACACGATTACAAGGATAGATCACTAAGCATACTCTCGAAAAGAAAGGATCAAACTAGACTTTTATTCATCTAAAGCAAAATATAACTATGGACCAAACTAAGATAAGTAAAGGCAAAAGATAGTGGGGATGATACAATACCGGGGCACCTCCCCCAAGCTTGGCGGAATCCAAGGGGAGTGCCCATACCCAATACTCAATTTGTTTTGGTGATGAAGAAGAAGGTGGTGGTGATGAAGTAGAATTCTCCAATATAACCATGAGTAGATCCTTCAAACCTTGAATCTCTCGAAGGGTTTGATGAAGTAACTCACTGTTTTTCTTCACGTCAGCCATTATGTGTTTATTTTCCGGGCCCCACGGGTTTGTTCCTGCACTATTTTCTCTTGGGCGAGATATGTCCCAATTGGACGGTATGTGCCTACGAGGAGTATTCTCGAACCCATAATTGTGAATCAAATTGCAAAAATTGTTACGATGTAACCTGTGTAAAGGCCTTCTTGGTGGGATTTCCTCTCGCACTTCAAGGCTCTCTTGATTATTTGATGATCTCATAGCTTGATGAGGATTCAGATGCGTGGAGATGCCAGCCAATGTGCCTCTCTCGGGGGCCGGAGAGTGAACCCCAAAAGGATTTTCCTCTTCCTCCTCCATAGCAACCTCTTCAATTTCCTCTCCCCTTAGATCCTCATGAACCACCCCTGCGTCTTCTTCTCCATTGTTGGAGGGTGAGGAAGACATGATGTTGGCCTAGCTGAATCTGTCAGAAAACAGCAAGAAAAGAGAACAAAAGATTTCTCTGCGATACGACGGTCAATAGGTTCGGCGGGTATATAAATATTTTTTTATCTTAGGAAACAAGCAAGCGGTAGAAAAATGGAGTCCAGAAGGTACCCCAGGTGGGCACAACCCACCTGGGCGCGCCTGGATTGCCAGGCGCACCCTGGTGTCTTATGCCCACCAGGGTACGCTTCCCGCAAGTTTCTTATTTTCCTAATTTTCTAAATATTCCAAAACTGACAAAAAGTATTTTTGCGGATTTTTCGGAGGCCGTTTACTTACCGTATCACGTACCTCCTTATTTTCACGATTTTGGAGTGTTCCGGAAGGACTCTTTTATGTGTTCTTCCGGTGTCAAAGTTTGGATAATATTACTTTCAGCATTAATGGGCGTACTTGAGATATAATGTTTTATTCGTTGCCCGTTAACAACCTTCGGGTTAGTACCTTTGGCATTATTTATTTTGATGGCTTCAGACCGATAAACCTCCTCAATAACATAGGGTCCTTCCGATTTTGAGAGGAGTTTCCTGCAAAGAATCTGAAACGAGAGTTGTACAAAAGAACATATTTTCCGACTTTGAACTCACGCTTTTGGATTCTTTTATCATGCCATCTTTTAACCTTTTCTTTAAACAACCTGACATTTTCATAAGCTTGGGTTCTCCATTCATCTAATGAGCTAATATCAAATAACCTCTTTTCACCGGTAAGTTTGAAATCATAATTGAGTTCTTTGACTGCCCAAAATGCTTTATGTTCTAACTCAAGAGGCAAATGACAAGCTTTTCCATAATCCATTTTATAAGGAGACATACCCATAGGATTTTTATATGTTGTTCTATAAGCCCAAAGTGCATCATCTAATTTCTTAGACCAATTCTTCCGGGACCTACTGACAGTCTTTTGCAAGATTAGTTTTATTTCTCTATTACTAAGTTCAACTTGACCACTAGACTGAGGATGATAAGGTGATGCAATTCTATGGTTAACATCATACTTGGCAAGCATTTTACGGAAAGCACCATGAATAAAGTGTGAACCACCATCAGTCATTAAATATCTAGGGACTCCAAACCTTGGGAAAATAACTTCCTTAAGCATTTTAATAGAGGTGTTGTGATCAGCACTAGTGGTTGGAATAGCTTCTACACATTTAGTAACATAATCAACAGCAACCAAAATATGTGTATACCCATTAGAGGAAGGAAAAGGTCACATGTAATCAAATCCCCAAACATCAAATGGTTCAACAGCAAGTGAATGATTCATAGGCATTTCTTGACGCTTACCGATATTACCTATTCTTTGGCATTCATCACAAGATAAGACAATCTTACGGGCATCCTTGAAGAGAGTAGGCCAATAAAATCCAGATTGCAATACCTTGTGAGCAGTTCTATCTCTAGCATGATGTCCTCCATATGCTTCGGAGTGACATTTCCGTAGGATTTGCCCCTATTCATGCTCAGGTACACAGCGTCTAATAATACCATCTACTCCTTTATAAAGATGTGGGTCATCCCAAAAGTAATGTCTTAAATCATAGAAGATTTTTTTCTTTTGTTGGTATGTAAAGCTAGGTGGTAAATATTTAGCAACAATGTAATTAGCATAGTCAGCATACCAAGGAGTGTTATGAGCAACATTTATTGCAGCTAACTGATCATCAGGAAAACTATCATCAATAGGTAGTGGGTCATCAAGCACATTTTCAAGCCTAGACAAGTTATCAGCTATGGGGTTCTCAGCTCATTTTCTACCAGTGATATGTAAATCAAATTCTTGTGGCAAGAGAACCCATCGAATAAGTCTAGGTTAAGCATCTTTCTTTTCCATAATATATTTTATGTCGGTGTGGAACGACACCTATGGGATCACAAGAATCCCTACTACGGTTGCCGGGGCGTGGGGTTGCGAGAAGAGCAGGGCTAGTAGGCAGCACAAGGATCGTTTACCCAGGTTCGAGCCGCGAGGATGCGTAAAACCCTAGTCCTGCTTTGGTGGGTGTATTTCAGAGAGTTCTTGAGTTCTCGAACTAGCTGTGATCAGTGCGTGGTTCAGAAGAGCCGAATCCTTCTCCAGTATGCCATGGGCCTCCTTTTATAGTCGAAAGGGGCTGCCACAGTGGCACACAGGAGGTGGAAAGGCGTACAGTGCCCTGAGCTTTTCGCTCATATTACAGGACAAGACGCATTTAATGCGTAGCTTAGGTGACCACTTGCTTTATTGGGGACGGGGGCGAGGCCCGTCCCGTCCGCCGCCGCTCCTCCTCGCTTTGACACGCGCCCTGGCCAGTGAGGCGCATGGTTCCATGTAGGCAGGCAGGCAGCTGAGGTGTCGCAGTGGCGGAGCCTTCACGAAGATCTGCATGCCGCCACGTAGGCGCTCGATCAGTTGGCCTGGGAGCTGCATGTTGCCACGCAGGTGCCCGCCCAGCTGGTTGGGCTGGCATCTGCATGTGAACGGCGGTGGAAGCTTGGTTGGCGTGGGCCTAGCGGTGACCCTGCTGGCGTCCTTGGTGAGGGCCTTGCCGGGTGGCCTAGCAAGGGTCTTGCCGTGTGGCCCGGCAAGGGTCTTGCCGTGGCGCGCTGTCGTCCCCGACAAGGGCCTTGCCGGGGGTCTGGTGGCCTTCCTCGGCAAGGATCTTGCTGAGGATCCTCGTCTTGTAATCCTCATCTGATCTTCAATATGTCTTCACAAAGATCTGCATGCCACCACGGAGGTGCCTCCCGAGCCCTGGCCCAACGTGATGTTGGAGACCGTGGGCTCAAGGGTGGCCCGCTCTGTTGGTGCGGGGCGAGCTGTCCCGGCAAGGATCTTGCCGGGGCTGCTGAGGCTGCCCCGGCAAGGGTCTTGCCAGGGGAACCTGCTTCATCCCTCTGCTCTTTGTGGTCTTGGCCTTGGCGTTGCTCTTATTATCTTGGGCTTTGGTCTTACCTTGGCTCACCTCCCCTGTTCTGCTTGGCGTGACCGTAGGCGCGGCTCCGACTGCCTGTGCACAGGTATAGGGGTACAAAAATGCACCCCTCTTTTTGTACACCGACAGGAGCCCCCGGGCCTGGGCCACACATAAGCGCGACACTTTGTTGGGCCAGGCCCAAAAACGGTGCGCGGGCAGGCGGGGCGGTTTTTACCGCGGTAAAACTTTTCACGCGTTGCGCTTCCCACGGCCCGCGCGCGTGGTGCGACGTGGAGGGTGTGCGTGACATGGGCGGCATGCGTGGGGCGGTTTCCACACGCATGCGTCACATCGCAGTAAAGAGGTGCTCACGCCTTCCCCGTAAAAAGAGGGAGGCGTGGAGGCGCGGCTCATTTACTGAGCGGGGCCGGGGGGCGGTCTTCAAGGCGTCCACTCCCCATGATCACGGGGTGGGGAGAGGTCGCTTCGCCCGTCCCCTCGGTTCTGCATGTCCGCCACGCGTCCTCCATGTACCTGGGGTGGCAAGCGGTGGAGGCGGGAAACCGGGCCGTCGCTGGTTGGGGCAGCGGGTCGGTCCTGATTCCCCGTGCCTTTGGTGGCTGGATTGGCCGAGAGGGGCGGCCGAGCCCCGTCCCCACCTCCTTATAAAGAGGGGGAAGGGGGGAATGGCGTCCCGCACTCTTCCGTCATCTATCTCCTCTCGCTTCTGCTTCTTCCTCTCACTCGCCATGGAGAAGGGGAATCCCGGTCCCTCGACGGTGGCGGTGAGGGTCGCCGCCCGACAGCGCGTCCCTCCTCCTCATGAGCCCGCGGTGGTGGAACCGGCCGCGAGGGGAAGGGGGAGGGGGCTAGGTCATGGGCGAGGCCGGGGTAGAAGTCGTAGTGCTCGGGGAAGAGGAGGACGGGGCGACGCGCCGGCTTCGCCCCCGCCAATGATGCCTTTTCCAATGGAAGGCCATGTCGGAGACCAGCCCCGTGAGTTTTTCATCAGGCTGCGCCGGCCTCCGCATCACCGTCTTCGTCTTCCCGGCCCGTTCGCTCGGGAGATGGAGCGTGACCCGCCCCAGTCCCTCAGAATGCACATGAGGGGTTGTGGGAATGGGGGCACGCAGGTCGACGTCGACTTCCCGGCTCCACGGGTCATGTACCTCCGTCTAAGACGTTTGCTCGCATCCACAGCCTGACGGCGGGGCTCGTCCTCTACTTCAAATTAATGGAGGACGGCCTGCTCTCCGTCAAGGTCTTCGGCGACTTCGGGACTCGCCTGAAGTGCTGCGTGGAGAGCTCCTCCGATGGAGATTCCGATGATGGAAGCTCTACCTCGAGCGAAAGTGATGAGGAGGACAGCGGGGCAGATGGCAGGGACAAGTCCGACTAGGCGTCGGACGCCCCGCGACTGGGTGGGTGCGGCAGCAGCAACATCTGCACCTGGCCGCTCCTCCGGCAAAGTTTTGCCGGGGGTGGGGCCAGCTCCTTGAACTTCTCGGGGCCGTCTCCTTGGGCGGCTGGCGTCGGGAGGCTGCGGAAGAGGAAGAGGGCGGGCGGCAAGGCCGTCAACTCGGAGTACGCGGGCACCGACGCCTTCGTCGCGTACTGCCGGTCCTGTTGCCTCGTCTTCCAGCTCCTTTCCCGGCACCGTCGTCACCGGCCCGCCCCTGGGCGGTCACCGAGGTGTTCTCTTGGTGCTTTCTGCCACTCGTAGCTCGCCTAGGTGCCCCCTTTGCCCTCTCGCCTCCTTGACCTGCCTCCTGAGGAGAGGGACAAGAAAGGGATTACGGGAATCTTATCCTTCTTTAGTTTGTAAGCTTGCGGGCCTTTGTTAAATTTAGAACTTGTAATCCCCTTGCTCATATTTTTCATTTCGTACGAACTGTACCTGTATGGGATGTTTTTAATGAAAAAGGGATGCTTGCCGGGTTTTTCGTTCGTGGGTAAATCCCGCGACAAGGAGCGAATCCTTGTTATTGTTTAAGATAAACGTTTTTCGCCCGGCAACAGGCCTTGCCGTCCCCCCACTCCACTCGACCGTTCTCGCGCTCTTGGCGGAGGCAGGGATGCAGTGGGCTTTAGGCTCCTCATTCTACCTCCTTGCCGCCGCGGCTACAACCAAATCCAGACCCAGGAAATAATCCTTAGGTATAGGAAAAAGGGGAGCACGGCAGCCTAGAGAAAAAAACGAGGTTTCACATGCCCTAGTCCTGTTCCGAAATGCATGATAGAGGATAAAAGACTTATCTGGATCTGCAGCCCCCCGCAATCTCATCTTGCCGTGGTTGGATCCTTGTGCTTGCAGCCCCCGGCAACTCTGGTTTGCCGGGGTCGGGATGCCGGTCCGTTTCTTTCTTCCAAGTAGCCCGGCAGAAGTGCTCATGTGCCCTGCGAACCAAAGGAGGACAGAAGAGAAACAGATAGATGCGCACTCGACCTCTAAGGTAGGGGTTAGTCGCTACTGAGCACTATCAACCCTAACCAAGGAAGAGACTCGACCTAGCATGCATGCTATGACTTAGGGCGCCAGCGCTTCATTTATTTATGCTCAGGGTCTGCGCCTGGCTTTGCACGAAGGGTTACATGCCTTGCCGGCAAAGCTTGTATAAAAGGTGGCTTGCCGGGAGGCCCGACAAGCCGCGCCTTATGGGTAAAACTTGCAAAGATGCTCGATGTTCCAGGAGTTGCTCACTGGGACGGCATCTTCGGTCTCCAGGCGGACTGCGCCGGGCCTGGTGACACGTATTACCCGATAAGGGCCTTCCCACTTCGGCATCAACTTGTTGGCATTCTTGGCCGACTGAACGCGCTGAAGAACAAGGTCGCCTTCCTCAAAGCTTCGTGCATGAATCTTGCGGCTATGGTAGCGGCGCAAGGCTTGCTGGTAGCACGCTGCTCTCACAGCCACCTGAAGACGATCTTCCTCAAGGAGCATTGCATCATCTTGGCGCAACTGCTCTTGATCAAGCTCATCATAAGCGAGCACTCGAGGTGACCCGTATATGAGTTCCGTGGGGAGAACTGCTTCTACCCCGTAGACCAGGGCAAAAGGTGTCTGGCTGGTGGCTCGATTGGCGTCGTTCTGATCGACCAAAGAACCGCCGGCAATTCATCAATCCAGCGCCTTCCGCTCTTGCGCAGCTTGCCAAAAGTCTTTGTCCTTAGGCCTCGCAACACTTCAGCATTCGCCCTCTCCGCTTGGCCGTTGCTCCGTGGGTGTGCCATGGAAGCAAAACAGACCTTGCTGCCGAGGTCTTGAATGTACCGCATGAAGGTGTGGCTCGTGAACTGCGTGTCGTTGTCGGTGATGACTCTATTTGGCACACCAAAATGGCAGACCAGTCCTTTGAGAAACTTGACAGCTGACTGAGCAGTCACCTTTCTCACTGCTTCCACCTCCGGCCACTTTGTGAACTTGTCGATTGCAACGTACAAGTACTCAAAGCCCCAGACAGCGCGGGGGGAAAGGCCCAGTATGTCAAGCCCCCAGACCGAGAAAGGCCAGGAGAGAGGGATTGTTTGAAGGGCTTGGGCTGGTTGATGAAGCTTCTTTGAATGGAACTGACATGCTTCGCACTTGGTTACTAGTGCCGTCGCATCCTGGAGGGCGGTGGGCCAGATAAAAAACCTAGTCGGAACGCCTTCCCGGCAAGGGCCCTTGACCCTATGTGGGAGCCACATATGCCTCCATGTATCTCCGCCAACAGCTCCAGTCCTTCCTCCTGGGGGATGCACTTCAATTTCACGCCGTTCGGCCTTCTCCTGTACAGGACGTCATCGACGAACTGGTACAGGGCGGACCGACGGGCTACTTTCTCCGCTTCTTCCTGCTCCTCAGGAAGCTCCCCTGTTTGGAGGAATCGGACGGTATGCTGCGCCCATGCCGGAGCCCGGGGCTCGACGGCAAGGACCAAAGGCATTTCTTCCGCCGTGGGAGCGGCTGTCTCTATGGCTAGGGCTTGACGCCCTGCCGGAGGTAGCTGCTCTTGGGCAGGCTCAGCGTCCGTGGCGGCACCCTTGCCGGCAGCCCCAGAGGGCTCGGTAGGAAAGTACTTGCCGGGACCCGACTTCCTTCGCTTGTTCTGCCCTGTTGATGGTTTGACGGATGGTTGAGTTAGCCGAAGCAAAAAGGTACCCGGTTCCACAGGTAGCTTGAATGTGGCACGCTTTGACAGGTAATCGGCGGTGTCGTTCTCCATTCGGGGGACGTGCTCCGCTTGGATACCGTCAAAGCGCTCCTCCAGCTTCCTCACTTCATCTACGTAGGCTTCCATCAATGGGCTTTGGTAATCCTTGTTGACCTGCCTGACAACAAGCTGCGAGTCACCCCTGACGATGAGCTTCTTAACCCTGAGGTCTGCCGCGATCCTGAGACCGGCAAGCAATCCCTCGTACTCAGCAGTGTTGTTGGTGGACATCTCTCGGGGAAAGTGCATCTGGATCACGTACTTGAGGTGCTCCCCGGTAGGTGCGACGAGTAGCACACCGGCACCGGCGCCTTGCAGCGAGAAAGCCCCATCAAAGTACATGATCCAGTCGCGATCTTCCTCCTTGCCGGGGAGAGTGGTCTCCTAGATTTCTTCGTCAGGCGTTGAGGTCCATTCTGCAATGAACTCTGCCAAGACTCTGCTCTGAATTGTCTAGGCACTTTCAAACTTCAAACCAAAACTTGACAACTCCAAGGCCCACTCCACAATCCTCCCGGTTGCATCCGGGTTATGCAGTATCCATTGCAAAGGAAGGCGGGTGACGACAGTGATCTCGTGGGCTTGGAAGTAATGACGCAGCTTCCTCGAGGCCATAAGGAGGCCGAAGAGCAATTTCTGCACACCGGAGTACCTCGATCTAGCCCCCTGCAAGAGGGAGCTGACAAAGTAAACCGGGTGCTGCATCATCTTCTTCTTCTGCACCACCTCACTTGACTGCGCGGGCACTGCCTCGGTGGCATCAGACTCTGCCGGGGGCCTCGCCTTGCCGGCACCAGGCCCTGCCGGGGGAATCTTGGGCTTGCCATCCGCTGGTTCTGCCACCATCACTGCCTCCTCGTTGACCTCCCTCTGTGCCACTAGCGCGGCGCTAACCACTTGATTCGTCACCGCCAGATACAGCAGCAACGGCTCTTGTGGTTTAGGCGCAACTAGTATTGGCGTGGAGGAAAGGTATTTCTTCAGATCCTGCAATGCTGCCTCGGCTTCTAGGGTCCATTCCATTGGGCCTGCCTTCTTCAAGATTTTGAAGAAAGGAAGGGCGCGCTCGGCGGACTTGGAGATGAATCGGCTCATGGCGGCAACGCAGCCGGTGAGCCGACGCACATCCTTGATCCGCTTGGGCGCCTCAATCTGCTCAATAGCCTTGATTTTTTCTGGGTTTGCCTCGATTCCGCGCTGCGACGCAAAGAACCCGAGAAGTTTGCCGGATGGAACGCCGAAGACACACTTCTCAGGGTTCAGCTTGAGGTTGATCTTGCGCAGGTTGGCAAATGTCTCTTCCAGATCTTGCACAAGAGTTGGCCCGTCCTTGGTTTTGACCACTATGTCATCCATGTAAGCCTCCATATTTCTATGGAGCTGAGGTTCAAAACCAATTTGGACTGCTCTTGCAAATGTTGAGCCAGCGCTCTTCAACCCGAAAGGCATCCGTAAAAAGCAATACGTACCACATGGGGTGATGAACACTCTCTTTTCTTCATCCTCTCTTGTCATGAAGATCTGGTGGTAGCCCGAGTAGGCGTCGAGGAATGACAACAGATCACATCCGACCGTGAAGTCAACAATCTGGTCGATGCGCGGCAATGGGAAGGGGTCCTTAGGACAAGCCTTATTGATATTTGTGTAATCAATACACAGCCTCCACTTCCCATTCGCCTTGCGCACCACTACTGGATTGGCCAACCACGTCGGGTGGAGCACTCCCCTCACCAAACCTGCCGCTCCCAACTTCCTGATCTCCTCCGTGATGAACTCCTGCCTCTGTAGAGCCTGCTTTCTGACCTTCTGCTGGACGGGCCACGCATGGGGGCAGACAGCTAGGTGGTGCTCAATCACCTCCCTGGGAACACCGGGGATGCCGGATGCTTGCCATGCAAACACGTCGACATTCGCCCGTAGGAAGGTGACGAGCGCGCCTTCCTATTTGCTGCCGAGGGTGGAGCCTATGGTGAAGGCCCCTCCCGTGCCATCCTCCCTGGCGGACACCTTCTTGGTTTGCGGCGGCTCGGCTCTGGATCTCTTGCTCTTGTCGGTAGAGCTCTCTGGCATGTCCTCGACGGCAGCACAACACTCCGAAGAGGTGCGCTTGCCGGAGTGGGTGCGAGAGGTCTTGCCGGGCTTCTTCCCCCCTCCCGGGGCTTCAGCGGAAGGAGCAGGTGCCTTGGCGGCAGCTGCTGCAACTGCCTCCCGGTAGAGTTGGTCGGCGCAAATCAGCGCGTCCTTCTTGTCGGAGGGGACGGAGATGATGGTCAATGGCCCGGGCATCTTTAGCATGTTGTAGGCGTAGTGTGCCGCCGCCATGAACTTGGCTAGTGCCGGGCGGCCGAGGATCCCGTTGTAGGGCAAGGGGATCTCGGCCACGTCGAAGACGATCCTTTCCGTCCTGTAGTTCAACTCTCCTCCAAAGTCACGGGCAGTGTGACCTTTCCCTTCAGCTGGCTCCTCCCCGGATTGACCCCTTGAAACGTGCCCGTTTCCTCGAGGTCTCATCAGGGATTTGCAACCTTTTGATCACGACAGGCGAGATCAGGTTCAGGCCGGCCCTGTCGTCAACCAACATCTTGTTCACCCTGAGGTTGCGTATTGTTGGTGAGACCAACAATGGCAAACACCCAACCGCGGTAGTGCGGTCAGGGTGGTCCTCGGCGTCAAAGATGAGGGGCGTGCTGGACCACTTTAGCGGCTTCTGAGCGTCGAACGATGGCTCTGCTGCTGTAATCTCACGCGCCCACTGCTTGAGCTGGCGGTGAGAGGTATGCAGCGAGGTGCCGCCATCGACGCACATGGCCCTCGTAGCCTTCTGGAACCCTTGCTCACCAGACTCGTCGTCCTCATCGTGATCATCGTCTTCTTGTTTCTTGTCGCGGCCCCGGGCGGGCCTCTCTTGCTGGTTGTCCTTGCTGGGGCGGCCTCCTTGGCCGCCACGCTTCTTGCCAGATCCCTCAGCACCGTCCTGGTCCTTCTCCTTGTCCTGCCTCTCGTACTCAGCCTTTTGCTTCTCAGCAAGCAACTCGACTTGTCGGCAGTTCTGGAGGTCGTGGCCCTTGGTGCGGTGGATCTTGCAGTATTGCTTGCCGGAGCTCCCTGGCTTGTCGGTAGCCGCCAAGGCCCGGCAAGCGGCGCACCCGGCAACCTCCTTGTCGGGAGCGCCTGCCTTGACCTTCTTGTCGGCACCGGTGTTGTCATATCCCTCAACGGCAAGCACGGCCTTGCCCTTGCATTTCCTGTTGCGACGCCGGCCCTTCTTCGTCGGGGTAGCAGCGTCCTCATCGGTAGAGTCGGTTTCCGCGCCGGCGTCTTCGCCGGGGTACTTCCTTCCCTCTTCAGCCCGGGCGCACCTATCGGCCAGAACATAGAGCTCGGCCACATCCTTAACCTTGGTCATCACCAGCTCCTTGCGCATCTTGCGATTGCGCAGGTTCTGGTGGAACGCGCTAATCACAACGGCGAGATGAACGTCGGGGATGTTGTACTGCACCCGGCTGAATCTCTGGATGTACTTGCGCAGGGTCTCCCCTTCCTTCTGGGGAATGATATGCAGATCACTGACCTGGCCATGAGCTTGGTGGCCTCCTGTGAAGGCGCCAACGAACTCATGGCACAGATCCGACCAAGAAGAAATGGAATCCACCGGCAAGTGCATCAACCAAGACATCACATTGGGCTTGAGCGCCAGAGGGAAATAGTTGGCAAGAACCTTGTCGTCGCTAGCCCCAACAGCCTGCATCGCGATGGTGTAGATGCTGGGAACTTGGACGGATGGGTCTTGCCAGTGTACTTCTCGCCGACGTCGGGCTTGAACGTGTGGTGGGACGGCCACTGGAACTGCCGCAGCTCACGGGTAAAGGCCGGGCAGGCCACCTCGTAAGGTAGGCCGCCGGGGCCCCCTGGTGCCGGGTGGTCCATAGCGGGTCCCGCCCGCTTGTCCGACTGGCGGCGCGTTTCGCGCTGGCGCTCGACGGTGGTTCGAGCGTCTTCGTGAGCTCGTTCCCGAAGGACCTGGCGCTGTTCGTGGAGGGTCCACGGGTCGGACGACGCTATGGAGATGTTATCACAAGCATCGTCACGAAAGGCCGACGTCCGCGGCGGCTGGCGAGGAGGAGGAGAGTGCACTGTGGCCGCAACTCCCCCGGTCCTCCCAGCGCCAGCATGCGGTGGCTCGGTGGAGCGCCGACCCGAGGGTCCCGCCGGTCGCGGATCATCTTTATTGGCGACGGCGACGAGGCTCCGGATGGTGGCCCTCCACTCGTCAAGCTTCTCCGCAGCAGGAGGGAAGTCGAGGAGCAGCTGCGCGTGCGCCAAAACTTCTGCCGGTGTGGGCGGCGACGACAGCTGCGTGGATCGCGGTGCGCTTCGACTTCTAACTACGTTAGAAGGAGCTCTGTTACGACCCAGCGGCTGCGACCGGTGGGCTGGTGAGGTACCTCTTGAGGTCTTGGAAGGCCGCGTCAGCCTCCAGAGTCCACTCGAATGGTCCTTTCTTCTGCATCTCCTTGAGGGTTTGTGGCAGGTCATCCTTTCTATGGCCTTAGCCTTCCCCGGGTTGGCCTCGATCCCCCTGTGCCACACCAGGAAACTCAGCAGTTTGCCGGAGGGGACGCCAAACACACATTTCTCTGGGTTGAGTCACTTCGCGCAGGCTGGCAAATGTCTCCTCCAGGTCTTCAATAAGGGTCCTTGACTCCCGAGATTTCACCACTATGTCATCGACGTATGCCTCAGCGTTCCTCCCAAGCTGCCAGCCCAGAGCGATGTGCATCAGCCGCTGGAAGGTTGCTCCGACATTACGTAGCCTGAACAGCATGCAGGTGTAGCAGTACACCCCGCAGGGGGTGAAGAAGGCCGTCTTCTCAACATCCTGCGCCGCCATCTTGATTTGGTGACAGCCCGAGAAGGCGTCCAGAAAGCACAACAAGTCGCACTCGACGGTGGAGTCGACGATCTGATCGATGCGTGGAAGTGGAAAGGGGTCTTGAGGACAAGCCTTGTTGAGGTTGGTGAAATCGACGCACATGTGCTCCTTCCCGCCTTTCTTGGGGACGATAACCGGGTTTGCCAGTCATTCTGGATACCGTACCTCCCGAATGACGCCAGCCTCTTGTAGTTTGCAGGTCTCTTGGACGATGAATGCCTGCTTCTCTGTGGACTGCCGTCACGCTTTCTGCTTCACCGGGCGCGCGTTAGGGCACACCCTCAAGTGGTGCTCGATTATCCCCCTCGAGATCCCGACTAGATCCTTGGGCTCCCATGCAAACATATCCTTGTTCGCACGTAAGAAGCTGACCAACGCCTCTTCTTGGTCTGGAGGGAGGCCGTCGCCTATGGTGAAGGTGGGGCCCGATGCCCCGTCTTCATCGACCGGCACCTGCTTCGTCTCGGCACGATCTTGGGAGAACAATTGCTTCTTCTTCGCTTGTGCAGCCCCCGGGGCTTCTGGGGCTCCATCCTTACTTGGCCTCGCAGCTGTCGCGGCTCTGACAGCGTGCCTGAGGGCCGAGAGCGCATCCTTGGTGTCCCTAGCTACGGTGAGGACGCCGCTGCTTCCCGGCATCTTCATGAGATTGTAGCCTGGGTGGGTTGCCGCCGTGAACTTGGCCAAGGCCGGGTACCCGAGAATGGAGTTGTACGACAGGCCTATGCGGGCGATGTCGAAGTTGATGAGCTCGGTGCGGTAGTTGTCACAGGTGCCGAAAGTGACGGGGAGGCGAATCTACCCGATGGGACAGGTGGAGCCGTCGATGACTCGAGAGAAAGGCTTGGTGGGGCGGAGCCGGCCGTGTGGCACGTGCAGCAGGACGAATGCCTCCACAGAGAGGACGTTGAGGCTGGCGCCACCATCGATGAGGGTCCTGGTGACTGCTATGTTGCAGATGGTGGGAGTGCAAAGCATCGGGAGCATGCTGGCGCCAGCCATGGTTGCGGGGTGGTCAATGGAGTCGAAAGTGAGGTCGGCTTTAGGCGCCACCCAGCCTAGTGGCGCTCCCCGCTGCACGTGAGCGGCGCCCACTTTTGGAAAGAACTGCTTGGCGTGGCGGTCCGAGGGTGGCGCCTATGAGCTGCCGAGGAGGGCTGCAACGGCGTGGGGTTCCGGTGCCGTGAAGCGCGTAGTGAAGAGGCCGCGCAGCTCCTCCCAGGAGGCCACTGAGGACTCTGGCAAGCTAAGGAGCCAGGCGCGTGGCATGCCCCCGAGGGACATGGGAAGCTAGTTCGCCATGACCTTCTCGTCGCCGCCGGCCGCCAAAATTGCTTCTACATACGCCTGGAGAAAACATGTCGGGTCCACCGCACCGTCGTATCGGGGCGGCAGCTCCGGCCTGAACTTGGGTGGCCGCTGCACCTGCCGCAAGGCGGGAGTGAAAGCTCGGAGGCCCACGGCTGCTCCGAAGGCACCCATCGATCTGGTCGATGGAGCTGCGCCCGCCATGAGAGACGAGCAGTGGAGCGCAACGGACGGAGGGGCGGATCTTCGACGCACCCCTACTTGGCGCGCCAAATGTTGGATTCCGGGCTCCGCAGACCCTAGATAGATTCGAACTCTGGGGTGCGTGCGAAGAACTCAACCTCCTCAGTCTGCCCACTGTCGATCCCACAGCCTAGGTCGATGAACAGGAAGGAAAAGGGACAAGGCAGTTTACCCAGGTTTGGGCCACCTTGCGGTGTAAAACCCTACTCCTGCTTTGTGGTGGATTGGCCTCGAGGTTGGTTGAGGATGAACTAGTACAGCGGGAACAACCTCAGGAGGTGTGTTCTTGAGCTGGTGAGGGTGAGGATGATCTGAATGATCCATCCCCGTCCATGGTGGTGGCTAGGTCCTATTTATAGTGGCCTTGGTCCTCTTCCCCCAAAATGGAGGCGGGAAGGGATCCCACAACCGCCAAATTCGAAGGGAGACAACTAGTACATCTTATCATGACAAAAATAGTCTTTGCTTGCAAAGCCTTTGGTCGTGATGCCGTGGTGGGCTCGGCGATGACCTCCGTCCTACCGTCCTGGCGGTCTTGATCTTGTTGCATGGGAATGGAAACCTTTGACTGATTCCGCGGGACTCCGCGCCTGCGCTTGCCTCCATAACACCAAAGAGGAAACTGTTGTACAGCGCCCGCTGGTGCCCGCCTGGCCTTGATCGTCATCGCTCACGTCATCAGAACCTCATGAGGCGGGGGCTTCCATAGAAATCTCCGCTCCTCAGGAGCCAATGTGAGGAGGCCGCTCCTCTTAGTCATGGTGTCGTCCGCCTCAGGAGGCTTGGCTCCTCGCGAGGGTCTTGAGTTGTTGATGCTGAAGATGGGCCATACCAGGCCATCGATGAAGCCACGCCATGGGCTGCAGGCAGGCAAGTCTGGGTACCCCAGTTCCCAGAACACCGATAGTTCCAAGCTAGCCATAGAGCATGTATATGCCCTGAACCATCATTGCCTTTTCTTGTTCCTTCCCCTCGCCGAACCAGTCCAGGAGCCATGGTGCTATACTGCTGTGGGAACTTGCCTATACCGGTGGGGTTGCCGCTGGAGCTCCCAATGTCGAGCTTAAAAATTTCCAGAACCGAACCGAGTGCGGAAGTAACCAAAAATGATGATACGTTGATTCCTCACGTCCACACGCCGGACAAAAGACTCCTACATTGATTCTTCGATGCAATAGCTATGTTCCAACATCCAAACCATTGCACATTAATCACCACATTGTTGGGGATCGTAGCAAAAATTTAAAATTTTCTACGCATCACCAAGATTCATCTATGGAGTTTACTAGCAACGAGAAGGAAGGAGTGCATCTACATACCCTTGTAGATCGCGAGCGGAAGCGTTCAAGTGAACGGGGTTGATGGAGTCGTACTCGTCGTGATCCAAATCACCGATGACCGAGCGCCGAACGGACGGCACCTCCGCGTTCAACACACGTACGGAGCAGCGACGTTTTCTCCTTCTTGATCCAGCAAGGGGGGAGGAGAGGTTGATGAAGATCCAGCAGCACGACGGCGTGGTGGTGGAAATAGCGGGGATCCCGGCAGGGCTTCGCCAAGCGCAAGCGGGAGGGAGAGGTGTCACGGGAGGGGGAGGGAGGCGCCAGGGGCTGTGGTGCTGCTGCCCTCCCTCCCCCCACTATTTATAGGGGTCCTAGGGGGCGCCGGCCCCCTGGAGATCCCATCTGAGGGGGGGGGCGGCCAAGGGGGTGGCTTGCCCCCCAAGTCAAGTGGGGCGCCCCCACCCCCAGGGTTTCCAACCCTAGGCGCAGGGGAGGCCCAAGGGGGGCGCACCAGCCCACCATTGGCTGGTTCCCCTCCCCACTTCAGCCCATGGGGCCCTCCGGGACAGGTGGCCCCACCCGGTGGACCCCCGGGACCCTTCCGGTGGTCCCGGTACAATACCGATAACCCCCGAAACTTTCCCGGTGGCCGAAACTGGACTTCCTATATATAATTCTTCACCTCCGGACCATTCCGGAACTCCTCGTGACGTCCGGGATCTCATCCGGGACTCCGAACAACTTTCGGGTTTCTGCATACTAATATCTCCACAACCCTAGCGTCACCGAACCTTAAGTGTGTAGACCCTACGGGTTCGGGAGACATGCAGACATGACCGAGACGACTCTCCGGTCAATAACCAATAGCGGGATCTGGATACCCATGTTGGCTCCCACATGTTCCACGATGATCTCATCGGATGAACCACGATGTCGAGGATTCAATCAATCCCGTATACAATTCCCTTTGTCAATCGGTATGTTACTTGCCCGAGATTCGATCGTCGGTATCCCAATACCTTGTTCGATCTCGTTACCGGCAAGTCTCTTTACTCGTACCGTAATGCATGATCCCGTGGCCAACTCCTTAGTCACATTGAGCTCATTGTGATGATGCATTACCGAGTGGGCCCAGAGATACCTCTCCGTCACACGGAGTGACAAATCCCAGTCTCGATCCGTGTCAACCCAACAGACACTTTCAGAGATACCTGTAGTGTACCTTTATAGTCACCCAGTTACGTTGTGACGTTTGGTACACCCAAAGCACTCCTACGGCATCCGGGAGTTACACGATCTCATGGTCTAAGGAAAAGATACTTGACATTGGAAATGCTCTAGCAAACGAACTACACGATCTTTGTGCTATGCTTAGGATTGGGTCTTGTCCATCACATCATTCTCCTAATGATGTGATCCCGTTATCTATGACATCCAATGTCCATAGTCAGGAAACCATGACTATCTGTTGATCAACGAGCTAGTCAACTAGAGGCTTACTAGGGACATGTTGTGGTCTATGTATTCACACATGTATTACGATTTCCGGATAACACAATTATAGCATGAACAATAGACAATTATCATGAACAAGGAAATATAATAATAACCATTTTATTATTGCCTCTAGGGCATATTTCCAACAGTCTCCCACTTGCACTAGAGTCAATAATCTAGTTACATTGTGATGAATCGAACACCCATAGAGTTCTGGTGTTGATCATGTTTTGCTCTAGGGAGAGGTTTAGTCAACGGATCTGCTACATTCAGGTCCGTATGTACTTTACAAATGTCTATGTCTCCATTTTGAACACTTTCACGAATGGAGTTGAAGCGACGCTTGATATGCCTGGTCTTCCTGTGAAACCTGGGCTCCTTGGCAAGGGCAATAACTCCAGTGTTGTCACAGAAGAGAGACATCGGGCCCGACGCACTGGGAATCACCCCTAGGTTGGTAATGAACTCCTTCATCCAGATTGCTTTTTGTGCTGCCTCTCAGGCCGCCATGTACTCCACTTCACATGTAGATCCCGCCACGACGCTTTGCTTGCAACTGCACCAGCTTACTGCCCCTCCATTCAAAATATACACGTATCCGGTTTGTGACTTAGAGTCATCCAGATCTGTGTCGAAGCTAGCGTCGACGTAACCCTTTACGACGAGCTCTTCGTCACCTCCATATATGAGAAACATATCCTTAGTCCTTTTCAGGTACTTCAGGATATTCTTGACCGCTGTCCAGTGTTCCATGCCGGGATTACTTTGGTACCTTCCTACCAAACTTACGGCAAGGTTTATATCAGGTCTGGTACACAACATGGCATACATAATAGACCCTATGGCCGAGGCATAGGGGATGACACTCATCTTTTCTCTATCTTCTGCCGTGGTCAGGCATTGAGCCGTGCTCAATTGCACACCTTGCAATACAGGCAAGAACCCCTTCTTGGACTGATCCATATTGAACTTCTTCAATATCTTGTCAAGGTACGTACTCTGTGAAAGACCAATGAGGCGTCTTGATCTATCTCTATAGATCTTGATGCCTAATATATAAGCAGCTTCTCCAAGGTCCTTCATTGAAAAACACTTATTCAAATAGGCCTTTATACTTTCCAAGAATTCTATATCATTTCCCATCAATAGTATGTCATCCACATATAATAAGAGAAATGCTACAGAGCTCCCACTCACTTTCTTGTAAACACAGGCTTCTCCATAAGTCTGTATAAACCCAAACGCTTTGATCATCTCATCAAAGAGAATGTTCCAACTCCGAGATGCTTGCACCAGCCCATAGATTGAGCACTGGAGCTTGCATACTTTGTCAGCATTCTTAGGATCGACAAAACCTTCTGGCTGCATCATATACAATTCTTCCTTAAGAAAGCCGTTAAGGAATGCCGGTTTGACGTCCATTTGCCATATCTCATAATCGTAGAATGCGGCAATTGCTAACATGATTCGGACAGACTTCAGCTTCACTACGGGTGAGAAAGTCTCATCGTAGTCAACCCCTTGAACTTGTCGATAACCCTTAGCGACAAGTCGAGCCTTATGGATGGTCACATTACCATCCGCTTCTGTCTTCTTCTTAAAGATCCATTTATTTTCTATGGCTCGCCGATCATCGGGCAAGTCAGTCAAAGTCCATACTTCGTTTTCATACATGGATCCTATCTCGGATTTCATGGCTTCTAGCCATTTGTCGGAATCTGGGCCCGCCATTGCTTCTTCATAGTTTGAAGGTTCACTGTTGTCGAACAACATGATTTCCAGGACAGGGTTGCCGTACCACTCTGGTGCGGAACGTGTCCTTGTGGACCTACGAAGTTCAGCAGTAACTTGATCCGAAGCTTCATGATCATCATCATTAACTTCCTCCCCAGTCGGTGTAGGCACCACAGGAACATCTTCCCGTGCTGCGCTACTTTCCGGTTCGGAAGGGGTGACTATCACCTCATCAAGTTCCACTTTCCTCCCACTTATTTCTTTCGAGAGAAACTCTTTCTCCAGAAAGGACCCGTTCTTGGCAACGAAGATCTTGCCTTCGGATCTGAGGTAGAAGGTATACCCAATAGTTTCCTTAGGGTATCCTATGAAGACGCATTTCTCCAACTTGGGTTCGAGCTTTTCAGGTTGAAGTTTCTTGACATAAGCATCGCATCCCCAAACTTTTAGAAACGACAGCTTAGGTTTCTTCCCAAACCATAATTCATACGGTGTCGTCTCAACGGATTTCGACGGAGCCCTATTTAAAGTGAATGCGGCAGTCTCTAAAGCATAGCCCCAAAATGAGAGCGGTAGATCGGTAAGAGACATCATAGATCGCACCATATCCAATAGAGTGCGATTACAACGTTCGGACACACCGTTACGCTGATGTGTTCCAGGCGGCGTGAGTTGTGAAACGATTCCACATTTCCTTAAGTGTGTGCCAAATTCGTGACTTAAATATTCTCCTCCACGATCTGATCGCAAGAACTTTATTTTCCTGTCACGTTGATTCTCAACCTCACTCTGAAATTCCTTGAAATTTTCAAAGGTCTCAGACTTGTGTTTCATTAGGTACACATACCCATATCTACTCAAGTCATCAGTGAGAGTGAGAACATAACGATAGCCTCCGCGAGCCTCAACACTCATTGGACCGCACACATCGGTATGTATGATTTCCAATAAGTTGGTTGCTCGCTCCATTGTTCCGGAGAACGGAGTCTTGGTCATCTTACCCATGAGGCATGGTTCGCACGTGTCAAATGATTTGTAATCAAGAAACTCTAAAAGTCCATCAGCATGGAGCTTCTTCATGCGCTTGACACCAATGTGACCTAGGCGGCAGTGCCACAAGTATGTGGGACTATCGTTATCAACTTTACATCTTTTGGTATTCACACTATGAATATGTGTAACATCACGTTCGAGATTCATTAGAATAAACCATTGACCAGCGGGGCATGACCATAAAACATATCTCTCATATAAATAGAACAACCATTATTCTCGGATTTAAATGAGTAGCCATCTCGAATTAAACGAGATCCTGATACAATGTTCATGCTTAAAGCTGGCACTAAATAACAATTATTGAGGTTTAAAACTAATCCCGTAGGTAAATGCAGAGGTAGCGTGCCGACGGCAATCACATCGACCTTCGAACCATTCCCGACGCGCTTCGTCACCTCGTCCTTCGCCAGTCTCCGCTTATTCCGCAGCTCCTGTTTTGACTTACAAATATGAGCAACCGCACCGGTATCAAATACCCAGGAGCTACTACGAGTACTGGTAAGGTACACATCAATTACATGTATATCACATATACCTTTGGTGTTGCCGGCCTTCTTGTCTGCTAAGTATTTGGGGCAGTTCCGCTTCCAGTGACCACTTCCCTTGCAATAAAAGCACTCAGTCTCAGGCTTGGGTCCATTCTTTGGCTTCTTCCCGGCAACTGGCTTACCGGGCGCGGCAACTCCCTTGCCGTCTTTCTTGAAGTTCTTCTTACCCTTGCCTTTCTTGAACTTAGTGGTTTTATTCACCATCAACACTTGATGTTCCTTTTTGATCTCCACCTCCGCTGATTTCAGCATTGAATATACCTCAGGGATGGTCTTTTCCATCCCCTGCATATTGAAGTTCATCACAAAGCTCTTGTAGCTTGGTGGAAGCGACTGAAGGATTCTGTCAATGACCGCGTCATCCGGGAGATTAACTCCCAGCTGAGACAAGCGGTTGTGTAACCCAGACATTTTGAGTATGTGCTCACTGACAGAACTATTTTCCTCCATTTTACAACTGAAGAACTTGTCGGAGACTTCATATCTCTTGACCCGGGCATGAGCTTGGAAAACCATTTTCAGCTCTTTGAACATCTCATATGCTCCGTGTTTCTCAAAACGCTTTTGGAGCCCCGGTTCTAAGCTATAAAGCATGCCGCACTAAACGAGGGAGTAATCATCAGCACGTGATTGCCAAGCGTTCATAACGTCTTGGTTCTCTGGGATGGGTGCTTCACCTAGGGGTGCTTCTAGGACATAATCTTTCTTGGCAGCTATGAGGATGATCCTCAGGTTCCGGACCCAGTATAGTTGCTGCCATCATCTTTCAGCTTGGTTTTCTCTAGGAACGCGTTGAAGTTGAGGGCAACGTGGGCCATTTGATCTACAAGACATATTGTAAAGATTTTAGACTAAGTTCATGATAATTAAGTTCATCTAATCAAATTATTCAATGAACTCCCACTCAGATAGACATCCCTCTAGTCATCTAAGTGAAACATGATCCGAATCAACTAGGCCGTGTCCGATCATCACATGAGACGGACTAGTCAACATCGGTGAACATCTCCATGTTGATCGTATCTTCTATACGACTCATGCTCGACCTTTCGGTCTTCCGTGTTCCGAGGCCATGTCTGTACATGCTAGGCTCGTCAAGTCAACCTAAGTGCATTGCGTGTGTTCCGAGGCCATGTCTGTACATGCTAGGCTCGTCAACACCCGTTGTATGCGAACGTTAGAATCTATCACACCCGATCATCACGTGGTGCTTCGAAACAACGAACCTTCGCAACGGTGCACAGTTAGGGGGAACACTTTCTTGAAATTATAATAAGGGATCATCTTACTTACTACCGTCATTCTAAGCAAATAAGATGTAAAACATGATAAACATCACATGCAATCAAATAGTGACATGATATGGCCAATATCATTTTGCTCCTTTGATCTCCATCTTCGGGGCGCCATGATCATCTTCGTCACCGGCATGACACCATGATCTCCATCATCATGATCTCCATCATCGTGTCTTCATGAAGTTGTCACGCCAACGATTACTTCTACTTCTATGGCTAACGCGTTTAGCAATAAAGTAAAGTAATTTACATGGCGTTATTCAATGACACGCAGGTCATACAAAAAATAAAGACAACTCCTATGGATCCTGCCGGTTGTCATACTCATCGACATGCAAGTCGTGATTCCTATTACAAGAACATGATCAATCTCATACATCACATATATCTCATTCATCACATCCTTTTGGCCATATCACATCACAAGGCACATGCTGCAAAAACAAGTTAGACGTCCTCTAATTGTTGTTGCATGTTTTTACGTGGCTTCTATAGGTTTCTAGCAAGAACGTTTCTTCCCTACGTAAAACCACAACGTGATATGCCAATTTCTATTTACCCTTCATAAGGACCCTTTTCATCGAATCCGTTCCGACTAAAGTGGGAGAGACAGACACCCGCTAGGCACCTTATGCAACTAGTGCATGTCAGTCGGTGGAACCTGTCTCACGTAAGCGTACGTGTAAGGTCGGTCCGGGCCGCTTCATCCCACGATGCCGCCGAAACAAGATAAGACTAGTAGTGGCAAGAAAAATTGACAACATCTACGCCCACAACAATCTTGTGTTCTACTCGTGCATAGTAACTACGCATAGGCCTGGTTCATGATGCCACTGTTGGGGATCGTAGCAGAAATTTAAAATTTTCTACGCATCACCAAGATTCATCTATGGAGTTTACTAGCAACGAGAAGGAAGGAGTGCATCTACATACCCTTGTAGATCGCGAGCGGAAGCGTTCAAGTGAACGGGGTTGATGGAGTCGTACTCGTCGTGATCCAAATCACCGATGACCGAGCGCCGAACGGACGGCACCTCCGCGTTCAACACACGTACGGAGCAGCGACGTCTCCTCCTTCTTGATCCAGCAAGGGGGAAGGAGAGGTTGATGGAGATCCAGCAGCACGACGGCATGGTGGTGGAAGTAGCGGGGATCCCGGCAGGGCTTCGCCAAGCGCAAGCGGGAGGGAGAGGTGTCACGGGAGGGGGAGGGAGGCGCCAGGGGATGTGGTGCTGCTGCCCTCCCTCCCCCCCACTATTTATAGGGGTCCTGGGGGGAGTCGGCCCCCTGGAGATCCCATCTGAGGGGGGGGGGGGCGGCGGCCAAGGGGGTGGCTTGCCCCCCAAGTCAAGTGGGGCGCCCCCCACCCCCAGGGTTTCCAACCCTAGGCGCAGGGGAGGCCCAAGGGGGGCGCACCAGCCCACCATTGGCTGGTTCCCCTCCCCACTTCAGCCCATGGGGCCCTCCGGGACAGGTGGCCCCACCCGGTGGACCCCCGGGACCCTTCCGGTGGTCCCGGTACAATACCGATAACCCCCGAAACTTTCCCAGTGGCCGAAACTGGAGTTCCTATATATAATTCTTCACCTCCGGACCATTCCGGAACTCCTCGTGACGTAGGGGATCTCATCCGGGACTCCGAACAACTTTCGGGTTTCCGCATACTAATATCTCTACAACCCTAGCGTCACCGAACCTTAAGTGTGTAGACCCTACGGGTTCGGGAGACATGCAGACATGACCGAGACGACTCTCCGGTCAATAACCAATAGCGGGATCTGGATACCCATGTTGGCTCCCACATGTTCCATGATGATCTCATCGGATGAACCACGATGTCGAGGATTCAATCAATCCCGTATACAATTCCCTTTGTCAATCAGTATGTTACTTGCCCAAGATTCGATCGTCGGTATCCCAATACCTTGTTCAATCTCGTTACCGGCAAGTCTCTTTACTCGTACCGTAATGCATGATCCCGTGGCTAAATCCTTAGTCACATTGAGCTCATTATGATGATGCATTACCGAGTGGGCCCAGAGATACCTCTCTGTCACACGGAGTGACAAATCCCAGTCTCGATCCGTGTCAACCCAACAGACACTTTCAGAGATACCTGTAGTGTACCTTTATAGTCACCCAGTTACGTTGTGACGTTTGGTACACCCAAAGCACTCCTACGGCATCCGGGAGTTACACGATCTCATGGTCTAAGGAAAAGATACTTGACATTGGAAATGCTCTAGCAAACGAACTACATGATCTTTGTGCTATGCTTAGGATTGGGTCTTGTCCATCACATCATTCTCCTAATGATGTGATCCCGTTATCAATGACATCCAATGTCCATAGTCAGGAAACCATGACTATCTGTTGATCAACGAGCTAGTCAACTAGAGGCTTACTAGGGACACGTTGTGGTCTATGTATTCACACATGTATTACGATTTCCGGATAACACAATTATAGCATGAACAATAGACAATTATCATGAACAAGGAAATATAATAATAACCATTTTATTATTGCCTCTAGGGCATATTTCCAACACACATATGCACTTTAGTTTTGTTTGGAGCAGCGGTATCCTAGAACCCCATCCAGCCTCTATGCTCTACAATCGTAGACAAAGAAGCCAGCCATCCGGTCTTTGCTAGTTTTAGAGACATACAAAAATGATAGGCCGATTTCACCATAAACTATCCATTTTTAGTATAGTTCCAAGCAAGATAATCTTCCACGTGGCCACCAATCGGTATTTGAAGGAAGTTCTATGCACCATCTGGTGTGAACATTTCCTCCACCTTACTTCTGTCCCATGAGTGCCCATGCATAGAAAATAAGTCTTTTGACATGGCCGACACCCTACACATACTCTTGGCCCAGTGGCTGAAGACGCCCCTTCCTTGGGATCCATTTATCATGATGTATTTTTACTCTGAACCTAGCCTCCAAACAAATCCCTCCGTAGCAAATCCCTCCCATGCAAAATGCTTCTAAATGTAAAAGACCCTCCCGCTGGACATTTTGCATTCAGTATCGAGCCCTCCAGGAAGTACCTCGCTTTGAGAACACGTGCACAAAGGAGTTAGGGACCTGCATAATTCACTAATCTTGTTTAGCCATGAGTGCTTGATTAAAATCTTCCCTATCACGGAAACCTAGCCCCCCTTCATGCTTCCTGGTACACATCTTGTCCCATGCAAACCCAATGCACCTTTTTTTCACCATTAGCTGCACGCCACCAGAAGTTCAATGAGATCTCCATAACACATTAATAGGAATCATTGCACCTTAATTATCTCTAGTGCTACTATTAAATAAGCGAGTTAACACAAAAGCATAGTATCTCAGCCACATATGCATCATCCATCAATGTACCAAATTGCCCCAATATTGTATCACATCAAATTCACATATTTACTAATTAATTTTAATCATCTCCATAACACCTTAATAGGAATAATTAGTAAACAAAGCATCACATCAGCCATAATTTCCACAACACCTTAATTATGAAACATTGCATCTTAATTACACCTTCATTAGGAAGCAAATCGTCACAACATATCACGTAACTGAAAAAAACATAAAGCAAAAATCACGCGTCCCACACGTCCCACCACATTACCTCCTCCTCCAAACTGTCTCTGCTCGGTTAAAAAACCCTCCTACGCATTGTATCCCCATGCTCATGTTGCTGCCAATGAACATGTGTTGTCCGCCCGCCATTCCTACCCGGCTCACTCTCATCAGATGACACTCTGGACTCGACTGCTCAAACCGTTTGCCATCAAACAATATCAATATGAAAAGACTCAAAAAGGCAAATCCAATTAATCTCGACCATCAAACAATATCAATCCAACGATCTAGGTTTCCCATGAACGCTCGACATGTTTAGCGTGCAATTAATATCATATCATATACAGTAACATCAATGCAATCACATAATTAATGTGTAACTGATGACCTACCTAATATAAGCATGGAATTAATTTCCTCCATAATTGATGTCATTATGTCTGTATTTTAGGAAGGTGATCTCACATATGGTGGGATTTATGCATTCTTAATTACTTAATATTTACGTGATTGAATTGAATTGGCACTTGCCAAAGCAAGCATGAAAAACCAGCATCAAATGGTGGTGGTGGGAGGTGGAGGCAAAAATAAACCATGGAGGTGAAAATAAGCCATGCATACGCCCAATGCTCTTTTAGGAGAGAGATTACTAGCACTATGCCACTATGTACTCGTTTAGATATGCTATTGCTAGACGATAGTTTGCTACCCCGCCGTTAAAAATGTATTTCTTCAAGTGAAGAATTTGGTGAAAAAATTGGTACGACCTTTGAAGAAATCGATGTGAAGACTTTGAAGCTTGAAGAATTTTGTTTTTGTAGTTTCTTTCTTCTTATTTTGAGTCATAGAAAAACCGTACTGTTAAAGAAGGTCTAGGTGAATCATAGTTCACATTTCCAAAGTGATGCTCAAACCTATACATACACAAGCCGCTTCGAGTGAAGCCTTTGGAAATCTCCGGAACAACTAACGAATTTGCTAGCGATAGTGACGAAGTTCATCTGGTCGCTGACAAATTTGGTCAGGCTGGGGATTTAGGATTTCGCCAGTGCGATCTGCCTACCATGAGGAAAGGGTTTTTTACATATGTGCCCTGGCTGGTTCCTTAGTTGTACTCATTCATCCCCACGCTCTTAACTTTTGCTCACTTTTCTCCACCCCCTTGTCTGAAATTCTCACCAGTGGGCAAATTGGACGTTGCCGTCGGGTCAATGGCTTGACCGGTAACTCTGACTAGTGGGGCCACGTAGGCGTTTCGTTTTTGCATGCAACTGAGCGCGGTCATGGGGTAGCACGTGTCCATGGAACATGCCAAAAACTTCCCATCATATAAGAGGGGGAACCACCTACGGGCGCATCGCCCCTACCATTTCCCCCCAAATCCCCTCCCTACTGCATCGTCTCCCTCTCCCTCATCACATCATCTCGTTCTCCTCTACCGCACCATCTCGCTCTCCCCCACCGCATCCTCTACCTCACCTTCATTGCCTCCCTCATACCGATGGCGGACGCTCGTGGCGACACCGACGCAGCGACCAGAGATCTGCAGGGTGCGGTGACCACGGCAGATGCAATGCAGGACATTGGTGGCATCCACGGTGGTGCGGGGAAACTCGCAACCGCTGTCGCGGCTGTGGATGTGGAGAAGGAGGTGGGCTACCACCTTAACACCAAAGAAGAGTTTGACCCAATGCTTATTTCTATCTTAGTGAATCCCGATTCAACACTAAAAGTATATTGATTCTTTCCCAATAAACGAAGACTTTTTTCTGTAAATACTGCGTATTTGATTTCGTTATCATTATCATATGGCTCCGCCTCGGCGCTGCCGGAGCTGAAGGTGACGGCGTCGAGCGGCACAGTCCATCCAGATGTGTAGCCTGGCGAGGAGAAGGTGGTAGAGGAGGTACATCCATTTGCTTGTACCCTAGTTGCAACATTTAGATTGTAGAGTTAGTTTCAGTGGTTGGATTGTGATTCGTAGGGTAGTATAAATGGTTAGAGTAGTTGGTTTGAGGGATGGTTTTTTTGTACCTTTTCTATATGGGGGGATGGGGGGTTTTTTGTATTAGGGGTTTTTGGATTACATTCATTGCAAAAATGCTAGACAGATCTTAATGAGAGATAGGGATCTCTGTGCTTAAATGCTACACATGATTATTAGATTTGTTTTTGAATGCTACACAGATTGGGGTTTTGAATGCTACAGACATGTATCCTTAGATTTGTTTTTGAATGCTACACAGATTGGTGTTGTGAATGTCATATGCCCAAATGGAATGCGTTAATTTTGATGTACCTATCAATTGATTAAGAACTTACTTGATTCATCAGTATATAAATTTGTCCACAATATGTAGTTATATTAGCTTTGTTATTCTATGTGTGTGCATGACAACGGAAAATGCAAATAGGATCATAGTATGGATAATATGATCAATGTGTCATGTGTGCATATCTAAATTATCAGTTGGCTTCTGTATTTACTAGTAATGGATGTAATTGTATATTCAGGAGGATGATTCTGTGGGGAATAAGAGGAAGCTGGACCTTACTGGGTTCAAGGACCCGTACGATCCAGAGTATAGTGACGACGAAGAATATGAGGTAAGCCTACTTGAAATTAAGATTGTTCATTTAGTTCCTTTGACATGGTGTATATGAATCTATAATGTATTAATGTAATTCATTCATGTGTGCAGTATGAGTCTGGAGAAGATGTGGACAACGGCAACGTCGCGTCCTTCACAGCAAAGGAGGAGGAGAAGATCAAGGCCAAGGGAGCTACCTCCTTCTACAACCGCAAGATCAAGAAGTGGCACTGCCCCTACTGCACCACCAAGCCAAAGCAAGAGGATGGCCACTTCGATCACCTTGTGTCTCATGCAGAGGATGTAGCGATTCGCGGGGAGGACTACAAGATTAGGGGGCATCATGCTGCCCTCACGAAGGTCCCGACTCCTCTTCCCAAGTGATGTGATGATGTGATGATGTTTTATCTTTTACTTTTGCTAAGCTGAATGTGGTTGTTTGGTAAAATTTGTGTGGTGGTATCTATAGTAAACTTTGTGTGTGATCTATGGTAGTAATGTATTATGCTATCTATATTTGTCTGCCCTTAAATTTGCCTGTGGTGTATGGTATGTTCTGTTTAGATGTTGTGAGCTATGAGTTTAGGTGCTGCAATGATCACACATGTTGCTTCAGTGTTGCTTCACTGATCAGACATGCTGCAAAGAATAAGCAAAAAGAGCAAATAGTCCATCATTTGATCAAATATTCCAATAACAGAGCAAAAAAACAACATTTGAATGAAGATAGTCCATCATTTGATCAAGTATTCCAATAACAAATCAAATATTCCAGTAACAGATCAAATATTCCAATTTGAATTTGAAGCAGAATTTGAATTTGGACCAACACTTGAAGTCCATTGCCTTGTGGTGTGATGTTGTAAAGTTTGCTGAACTATTATAAACATTAGGTGATCAATCCAATCTCTTTTGCGTGGTAAAACTTAGTCGTGAGAAATGTGCTCCAAATGAGCTCCATTTGTAATCAAGTTTTTTTGGACCGACTCCAAATGAGCCAAATATTTTTTATTGACACCTATTCAATCTATATAGTGTAGATTCAAAGTCTCACTATTTATTGAATTAATCTTCATATTTTTACCTTTTTCGAAAAAATTATGCTTTAATAGAAAACCATTAAAAACACGTTTAAAATATGAAAATGGAAAACTAAGTTCAGATCCTTCTTATTCACTTTGAAATCAAGCTTTGGTGAATTTTTTGATTTTTTTGATTTTTTCAAAAACATAAGGGAACCCTACCTCTTCTCCTTGAACTCTGTGCAATGTTGTACGTGATAGCTCATATGTGTGAAGGTTTCTTCATGAAAATGTCCATAGACCAAGTTTATGATTTTTGGTTGGTAACATGTCACATAAGAGAACATTATGCGCTGGTTTTATATATTTTTGATTTTTTTAAATTAATGGTGCTCACTTGACTTCGATCGTGCCACCTAGTTTTTTTTTTAATTTCCATATACCAAGTTTAGTATTTTTCCTCGTTTGTGTGTCTTATAAAACGACGAATGGCGAAGATTTCATTTTTTTATTTTTTAAAATTAGTTATGCTCAGTCAAAGCCTAGATAACCCCGTTGACCAGCTCAAAACCCCTCTAAACCCCGCGAGGTTTCGCCTAACCCTAGCTCTAAACATCAGCCGTTCGATCATACACTAGTGCCAAGAGACATCCCTCAGATGTGGTCTTCTAGAAGGGCTGACTGCGTGCAGGCTCCATGAGGGAGTCCTGGATTAGGGGGTCCTCGGACAGCCGGACTATATCCTTTGGCCGGACTATTGGACTATGAAGATACAAGATTGAAGACTTCGTCCCGTGTCCGGATGGGACTCTCCTTGGCGTGGAAGGCAAGCTTGGCAATTCGGATATGTAGATCTCCTCCCTTGTAACCGACTCTGTGTAACCCTGGCCCCCTCCAGTGTCTATATAAACCGGAGGGTTTAGTCCGTAGGACGAGAACAATCATAATCATAGGCTAGCTTCTAGGGTTTAGCCTCTACGATCTCGTGGTAGATCAACTCTTGTAATACTCATATCATCAAGATCAATCAAGCAGGAAGTAGGGTATTACCTCCATCGAGAGGGCCCGAACCTGGGTAAACATTGTGTCCCCAGCCTCCTGTTACCATCTGCCTTAGACGCACAGTTCGGGACCCCCTACCCGAGATCCGCCGATTTTGACACCGACATTGGTGCTTTCATTGAGTTCTGTTGTGCCGTCATCATAAGGCTCGATGGCTCGTCTTGTTGTCAAGGACAACATCACCTCGGGGGGAGCCCTGGCTGTAGGCCAAACCCTCCGATTAGGCGGCTTCGTCATGACCGCCCGTTCGGCCGTTGCGCCAACGATGACTTCTCGGGGTCATCAAAAACAACCTCCACATCGGCTCGGGATTCGCTGAGCAGATGGATCCAATGGAGCTCTCTTCCCTGAACGAGCTCTTGGATCGCATCGCCGCCTTGGGAGTCACTACGGACTATGATCGGATCGGGCTTAAACCCGACCAAAGGGAGATTAATTCTCCGCCGGTCACCCATCAGATAGCGGTGGTGGAGGAGCAACGCAGCAATTCTTCCTCTATCTTGAGGACGAACTATGTCCGGATTCCCGAGCTCTCCGAGCCGGATACCCGTCTACGGGAGGACATGGCCCAAGCTTTGAACTTAGAATCAGACAGCAGGCCAGATCTATTGGGCAACATCTCGGAGCCCGAACTACCAAGCTCGGAAACTCCTCCGCCCCTAGGTCTCAGACCGGGTCAAGGTTCGGACCTAAAGCTACCCACCCACCCAGATATAAGTGATCTTTCCCACATTAGACAAGAGCCCCAAGAGACAGTACATCACTATTGGGCCAGATTCCTCCTTGTAACGAGAAAGGTCAAGGACTGTCGTGAGGAAGACGCAATTCCATTCTTTTGCAAAAATCGTATGGACAAGGGAATCCTCAACGCCATAAGTCGCCGTGACTATGCACACTTCGCTGACTTGGCGACCATAGTACAGAACTACTGTGCGATGGAAAGCACCTGCAAAACCCAAACAAAATTCTGGGATCCTCCGGCTCTCACTAAACCACCCGTCCGATCTAAAAGGGTGTACTCTCGTAAGTCAGCCGATCCAACTACGAAAAAACCAAAGCCCACAACAGGGCGGAATTGTATTGGAGGGATGGCTCAATGGGCCATGCAAAATTCGCAGTACACCGGATACCATGCCAACACACAGCCTTAGAGCATGTTGGATACTCCGGCAGGTGGCCAAGAGCGGCGAGGATATCCTCATAAACAATACCTCAGAGCACCATCCCGTGGAAAATAACAATACAGTATTGACAGTCTTCGAGACTTTTGCCTCAAAGAATAGGCGCAAGCGAGCACTCCGCAGCCTCGCCGAAGTCTGCCACGTCCCAGCAATAAATCCATGGAGCGACACGGCTATAACCTTCAATGCCAACGACAAACCTAAATTTCGAACAGCCCGAGCACCAGCCGCCTTGGTTCTAAGTCCAATTGTGGACGGCTTTCGGCTTACTAAAGTGCTCATGGACGGTGGGAGCGGATTAAACCTCATCTATGAGGAAACCCTTCGAAAAATGGAAATAGACAAGAGCCGCATTGAGCAAAGCAGCACGATCTTCAGAGGAATCATCCCTAGTCGGGAGGCATGATGTGCAGGAAAAATCACACTAGATGTGGTATTCGGCACGCCGGAGGATTATAGGTCCGAAGAAATCACATTCCAAGTGGCCCCGTTCAGTAGTGGATGCCATGCCCTTTTAGGGCGGGAGGCATTCACGATCTTCCAGGCTATACCCCATTACGGGTACATGAAGCTCAAAATGCCCGGGCCCAATGGAATCATCACTCTAGCTAGTGATCCGGACATAGCACTCCGCGCCGAAAATAAAACCGCTGCACTAGCCCTCGAGGCGTTATCCGAAGCCCTTGCGGCCGAAGAACTAACTGCGCTGCGCTCCACAGTGGACAGGGACGATGTGATACTCGACAAAAGACCCAAGTCCACCTCTTTTAAACCAGCGGACGAAATAGTCAAATTCCAAGTCCACCCAACGGACCCTGCAAAAACATCATCCATCGAGGCACAGTTAAACCTTACAGTAGACGCCGCACTGCGGGAGTTCTTGCGCGAGAATTGGGACATCTTCGCCTGGCATCCTTCAGTCATGCCAGGAATCCCACGCAGGCTGGCCGAGCATAGCCTTAACATTCTAAAGGGGTCAAGCCGGTCAAGCAGACTCTTCGGCGTTTCTCTGAGCCTAAGCGACAAGCCATGGGAGAGGAGCTAGCCAAGTTACTTGAGGCCGGATTCATTAGAGAAATAAAACATCCGGACTGCCTAGCAAACCTGCTGATGGTATCGAAGAAGGGCAAATCCTGGCGCCTATGTGTCGATTTCAAGGACCTTAACAAGGCTTGCCCCAAGGATCCCTTCCCCCTCCCCCGCATCGATCAAATTATCGATGCTACCACAGGGCACAACTCATTGTGTTTCCTCGACGCATACTCCGGATACCATCAAATTAAGATGGCGGAGTCCGATCAAGCCACAACGGCATTCATCACTCCATACGGCCCCTTCTATTTTAACACCATGCCTTTCGGGCTCAAAAACGCCGGTGCAACCTATCAACACATGATTCAGACATGCCTGGAAACACAAATTGGCAAAACAGTGGAGGCATACGTAGACGACGTGGTCATCAAAACCAGACACGTCGAATCCTTAATAGACGACTTGAGGCTCACGTTCGACAATCTCCGATCATATGTCATCAAGCTCAATCCGGAAAAATGCGTTTTCGGCGTGCCCGCCGGAAAGCTCTTGGGCTTCATCGTCTCCAGCAGAGGAATTGAAGCAAATCCGGCTAAAATACGAGCTCTGTCACAGTTGGCTATCCCAACAGACCTCAACCAAATCCAAAAATTAACTGGATGCGTGGCTGTCTTAAGCCGCTTTATCTCCCGATTAGGGGAAAAGGCACTACCCCTTTATCGCCTTCTTCGACGCACCAAACACTTCGAGTGGACGGATGCGACCACGGCCGGATTGGAAGAAATAAAAGCCATTTTGGCCACCGACCCAATCTTGGCCGCGCCAAATATCGGCGAACCAATGCTGTTATATATAGCGACAACACATCAAGTTGTAAGCGCAGTGCTCATCGTCGAACGAGAGACGGACGGACATAAGTCCCCACTTCAAAAGCCGGTATACTATGTATCCACTGTCCTCACTCCATGCAAATCACGGTACCCACATTATCAAAAGATAGCATACGCGGTCTTCATGGCATCCCGGAAATTACGACACTACTTTCAAGAGTGTTCAATTACGGTGGCCTCTGAAGTACCACTCAATGACATAATAAATAACCGCGATGCCACGGGCCGGATTGCTAAATGGGCTATTGATCTCCTCCCGTTCAACATAACATACAAACCACGGCGAGCCATTAAGTCACAAGTACTGGCTGATTTCGTGGCCGAATGGACAGAAGCCGAACTCCCTAAAGAGTACGGTGTGTACTCCAATTGGATCATGCACTTTGACTGCTCTAAGATGCTGGCTGGTCTGGGGGCAGGCGTCGTCCTGGCATCCCCCACCGGAGATACAGTCCAATACGTACTCCAAATATTATACACAGACTCCAACAATGCAGCAGAATATGAGGCCCTGTTGCATGGTCTCCGGATAGCAGTCTCCATGGGCATTCAACGCCTAGAGGTGCCGGGGATTCGAACCTCGCAATATCTCAAATAAATGGAGACTTTGATGCTAAGGACCCAAAAATGGCGGCTTACCGCAACTCCGTCCTCAAAATGTCAGCTCGGTTCGAGGGGCTCGAATTCCACCATGTGGTCCGAGAAAACAATCAAGCGGCGGATATCCTCGCCCACATCGGCGCTAAGCGCGACCCCGTCCCACCTAATATCTTCTTGGAAAGGCTGTTTAAGCCATCCGTGGTGTGGGAAGGGGAGACCGGCAACAACAGTCCGGATCCGGCCACAATGCCCGATCCCGAACACTCTCACGTAATCGGAGGCTTTGCCACCAAAATAACACCTTCGGCCCACGTGATTATGGCTATCATCGCCCTGTGGACAGAACCCTTCTTGGCCTACCTAACTAGGCAAGAACTCCCTGAGGACCCAAACGAGGCACGTTGCATTGTGCGGCGGTCCAAAGCCTACAAGCTCCACGAGGGAGAGCTTTATAAGAAAAGCGCTACCGGAGTACTTCAAAGGTGTATCTCCGAAGAGGAAGGACGGCAACTTTTGGCAGAAATTCATGCGGGACTCGGCGGCCACCACGCCGCAGCTCGGGCCCTTGTAAGCAAGGCCTTCCGTACTGGTTGTTACTGGCCGATGGCCTGAGCAGATGCACATGACCTCGTTCAACGTTGCGTCGGGTGCCAGCTTTTTGCAAACCAAAGCCATATGCCACCTACCACTCTCCAAACAATCCCCATTACTTGGCCCTTTGCGGTCTGGGGGCTCGATATGGTCGGACCCCTTAAAGGGGGAAGCCATAAGAAAAAAAATACCTATTGGTCATGGTGGATAAATTCACCAAATGGATAGAAGCCAAACCAGTTAAAACGGCCGAATCCGGACCAGTGATAGACTTTATATCCGGGGTTGTACACCGTTACGGCGTCCCCCACAGCATCATCACCGATAACGGCTCCAACTTTACAGCCGACGAGGTAAAAACTTGGTGCGGCAACATGGGCATTAAGCTCGATTATGCCTCTGTCTATCACCCCCAAACAAACGGTCAGGTTGAGCGGACAAATGGTCTCATTATGAGCGGCATTAAACCCAGATTAGTGCGATCCTTGAAGGAATCGGATACGCACTGGGTCGAGGAGCTCGACTCCGTACTATGGGGGCTGCGGACCACGCCGAACCGCACTACCAGATACACACTGTTCTTTATGGTGTACGGCGCAGAGGCGGTACTGCCCTACGACATAATTCATGACTCATATCGAGTGCGCATGTATGAAGAGAAAGAAGCCGAGCTTGATCGGCAGGATAGTTTGGACGCCCTGGAGGAGGAGCGTGACGTGGCAAAAGCCCGCTCCGCATTCTATCAGCAACAGGCTCGACGGTATCAAAGCAGAGAAGTACGGGCCAAAACTTATAACGTTGGCGAACTAGTTCTACGCTTACTAGAGAAGAAATAGAACAAACTCAAGCCCAAATGGGAAGGTCCCTTCGTTATTGACCAAGTTCTGACCGGCGGAGCGTACCGTCTGCGGGATGCATCGGACAATCGACTCGAGCCAAACCCATGGAACGCATCCAGACTCCGAAGGTTCTACGCCTAGTGCCAGACTATGTGTTCGTCTCCTTACCTCCATCAATTTTTTATATATATCCGTTATCTGTCTTTTCTTTCTTTCTTCCCTTTTTCTTCACAGCCTTAAAAGGTTAGAATGTGTCTTAACTACACAATCTTGACGCGCTAGGCGTGCTCATTATACCTGGGGGCTTCTTATACAGAAGGTCTAATATAATTATGTTCCGGGCTTTATGCCCCCGCACATGTGTTACTTTTCCACATGTACCTTTTCTTCGCCATTATATGCATCGATATGACTTAAGTTTTGGCCAAGCTGGGTTGCCTGGCTCTTGTGTTTATGCCCTACGTTCCCGTTAATTCGGCTAGGGCATAAGGGGAGCACCTCTGCGATTGTTACTGCCGGGTCAGCTGGATGTGTACCTCAGACTGGGTGAAGCCAAAAGCTAGCGTTCTTAAGGGAATATTCGGTCGGTGAACAAAAGATGACTTTTACTTATTGTAATACATGCCCCTAGATGTTTATATCCTGCGTCTCTTTTCACAGTTCGGACATGCACATTAATGCATGCGTACCCAGGGAAAGGAACCCTTAACGTAACTATTCTCCCTGGAAGATGTTTCTTACTATCCATGTAATATAATATAGCTAGTTGGGTACTTGTCTGTTCAAGCACTTATGACCCCTACGCCTGGTTTCCACGCGTACCCCGGTTTTTACATAACTGAGCGGGTATTCGGATACACTCCGGACTGTCGGGTCCGGAGGTCGAAGTGAAAAGGTCCGCCATGACAAATTATTTACAATCCGGCTAGGGACAAAATATGTCATTTGAAGTACACAGTCACTTAGACTGACTAAATTCTTCTTCTATACCATCCAACATGCTGTCTAGCCTACAATCCTGTTGGGAATACTCTTCAGCTAATTCTACCTGGTCATATACCAGACTAACGGGGATCTCTTTCCCATCAGACCCTACAGGTCCGACCTCGGCCATGTGGTTCGGGTCAGCCTTGGTATATCGCGTCTTCACCATGGCCCAGGCTTCCCTTGCACCTTGTCGGCAGGCCGATATCTTCCATATCGGAAGCGCCGCCGCGCTCCCTTGAGCATCTCTACGAGCTCCCCCATGCCTCCTGGCAGGGAGGCGGATGGCCACAAGGCCTGGGCAATGCTCTGCATCACCTTCCGAACTTGTTCGTGCAGTTGTGAGAGCTCTTGCAGAAGATCGCCTGCAGATCCGGGCCTCTCCTCTTCGGGACGACCCGTCAGCATACCTACAGATATAACTCTGTTAGCCAGTTTCTTCGCCGAACTCTATAAAAACGTTCGTTCAAGCACTTACTAAATATGCCGCGTCGAAGCCTCTTATTCTCCTTTATGGAGTCAGCAAGCTGGGCCCGAACATCTTTCAGTTCAACGCCCAACCGGATATTGGCATCTTGGAGATATTTTTTCTCCCGCCTAACCCGTGTAAGCATGCGCTCGCCAGCCTCTAGCTGTCGTTGAGCATGTTGCTCATCCCCTCAAACGATCTTCGGATTCACTCCGGGATTATCTGCAGAATCTATTGTTAGATTTGCATGCATGCTGAATACTCACTAGTACATGTCATTTCATTCTCGATCACGACAAGTATTACCAGATGGGGCCTTCTTGGACTCCTCCATTCCGGCAATTGCGGCCCGTAGCTGGGCTTTGCGTTCCTCCAGCTCTTGAGACAACCGGGTACTCTTCTTCGTAAGAACCTACGCATATAATGATCCTTAAATCAGTTGTGCCAACTGTTTAAGTCTCAGGGGCTATTGGTATACATAATTATCAGATTTTCTTACCCGTATATCTTTTACATACTGGTCCGTCGCTCTGGCTAGGCCATTTTGAGCAGCTCGGATGTACGCGTCTCCTGAGTTGAAGGCATCGAACGCCTCTTGAGAGAAACAAGCGTCCCGGAGTACGGCCCGATGACGCCTGTGATTCATGGCACTCTCCACTTCGGAATTCGTGGCGGACAGCCTATCCGCATCCTCTTTAGGAGGGACATCCGGTGTTGGCCCCTCGTTAGCGTCTGCCTCTAAGTCTGGCTCTGGAGCCCGACTGGTGGAGGCGTGGCCGGCAGGCTCTCCGGATATGGTCCGACGAGCGTTTTTTCTGCTAGGAAACAGGGATGTTATTACATTTTAAAAGATGACAACCATGGAGCGGGGTTCCTTTTCGTACCTCTGCGACGGCGTTTCAGTCCTGACCGCCTTCCTTTTAAGCCTCCCCGGTTTCGGTGCCCCTTGTTGGTGAGTCACTGCGGGTTCGGCATGGCGTCCCGAAGACCTTCCCTGTAAGACACCATATGTGTGCGGTAGGTGAAGTGCGGAAAAAGGGATCCTTCTCGGAAGTTGGGCTCCGATTTTACTTACATGCGACGCAGGGAGTAGTCCAGGATAATCGGCTATGATGGCCACCAAGGCACTGTCGCAGCTTAATTGATAGAACGTCCTATCGATGAGCTCCACAAATGTGTCCGGATCTTCTTCGAGTCTGGGGTCGAGGGCCCGGTCAGGGTCCTCTGGTTGTGGAGGCAGGCTGTGGACCTCCCTCACAGCTTTTCGCAGTTCCTGCTATGAAATAGCAAGGTAAATACCTATGACGAAAAATGCGGGAAGGTTAGGAGTAAAAGGTAGCAGCTCACCCAGCTTTGGGGGTTGTACATGGAGAATCCATCCTGTGGCTTAATGCGGATGAACTCCTCTTCCTCTCCTTTATATAAATCGAAGAGTATTTTCGCTAAAGCAGCAACGGATTCCTGTCCCTTACGACCGCAGCGGGTGGCATCGTCTTCTCCATTGAAGTGCCACATGGGTTGTCCCCGATACTGAAGTGGCTGCACCCCCCGCATTATACATATTGACATAACCTCGATTATTGTCAATCCTGATTTGGCCAGCGTTTTTATCCGGTCCATCAGGTAAAGGACTTCTCCGTTATCTTCCTCCTGGGGGCTCCGAGGGCGCCAGCTGCGGCGTTTCTTCACAGGGGCGTTACTAAACTCAGGAAGGCCCATCCGAATAGGGTCCGGAAGGGGGACGTCCTCCATATAAAACCACTCTGAAGGCCAGTCTTCGGACGTCTTCTTTGGAGTACCGGACAGGTATCCGGTCCCGGCGATGCGCCATATCTCGGCTCCACCCATTTGATATATTGACCCCTCCTGTGTACAGGGTACGAGGCACAATAGCCTCTTCCATAGCTCGAAATGAGCTTCGCAGCCCAAAAACAGCTCGCAAAGGGCGACGTAGCCAGCGATGTGTAAAATGGAGGCGGGAGTAAGGTTATGCAGCTGGAGGCCGTAGGACTCTAGGAGTCCGTGGAGGAACGGATGGATTGGAAATCCGAGTCCCCTCCTACCCGCTCCCCCATGGATGGGTTGGGAAAGCTCTCTGCTTGCTCCCCGCCATTGTAAGTGGCTAATCCGGCTCGGACGGGGACCATATACGCAGGAGGGAGAAACCCCTGGATCTGTAACTCTACTAATTGGCTGTGGGGAACGGAACACTTCTTCCAATTGCCCGGCTTGGGGCTACGGGAGCGAGAGGAGGAGCTGCGATGGCCGGCCATGATGGGATGGATTTTTTCGGGCGCTCTTCGATGGATGCTCGCTGTGGGAGAATGGTGTGACCTGGATCTGAGGATCCCCGTCTCTTTAAATAGACGGTTTACTTACATGGTTAGGGTGGCAAGTGTAAAAATGCCCCGACTTCTCGCATTCGCTCGACACGTGGAGGATAGCCATTATTAGGCGCAGAAGCCGAGGAGTGCAACGTTCATGGGAAGCCGGACACTACTCGACAGGTACTCAGAATTTGGAGAAGAACCCGCCTTGCAATGCCGAAGACAATCTGCACGCCGGACTCATCGTCATTGAAGCCTGGTTCGGGGGCTACTGAGGGAGTCCTGGATTAGGGGGTCCTCGGACAGCCGGACTATATCCTTTGGCCGGACTGTTGGACTATGAAGATACAAGATTGAAGACTTCGTCCCGTGTCCGGATGGGACTCTCCTTGGCGTGGAAGGCAAGCTTGGCAATTCAGATATGTAGATCTCCTCCCTTGTAACCGACTCTGTGTAACCCTAGCCCCCTCCGATGTATATAAAACGGAGGGTTTAGTCCGTAGGACGAGAACAATCATAATCATAGGCCAGCTTCTAGGGTTTAGCCTCTACGATCTCGTGGTAGATCAACTCTTGTAATACTCATATCATCAAGATCAATCAAGCAGGAAGTAGGGTATTACCTCCATCGAGAGGGGCCCGAACCTGGGTTAACATTGTGTCCCCCGCCTCCTGTTACCATCCGCCTTAGACGCACAGTTCGGGACCCCCTACCCGAGATCCGCCGGTTTTGACACTGACACTCCACGCCGTTGGAGCAGATGGACGGCTCCGCATTGTTGGATCGTGGGGCGATCCGTGAGATATTCTCTTGTTGGTTGTGCTCGCCCACCATTGACTCTGCAAAACAAACGTAG
This sequence comes from Triticum aestivum, assembly GCF_018294505.1. Lineage (NCBI taxonomy): Eukaryota > Viridiplantae > Streptophyta > Magnoliopsida > Poales > Poaceae > Triticum > Triticum aestivum. The sequence goes on along the minus strand of NC_057802.1, from coordinate 379,973,824 downwards.
TTATTGGGCCCAAAATGAAACCAAGCTCTGGTTGGGCCGTCGCATTGGCTCTGCTTTTTTTGCTTGATTGTTTTGATTGCACCTACAGAGATTGAGTTCCCAGTACCGCGGTGGTGTGAAAACGAGCTAGTTCACATTTGACCCCATTAGTGCCACGGCGAAATAATACGTCGCACTACGGCTATTTAAGCCACACATCATATTCTTCTTCCTCTCACATCCCTCATCTATCTCCCATCCTCTGCCATCTGCCCTTCTTGTTCTTCGACCCCTTCTCCTTCTTCACATCCCTTAGCCATGCATTACACCGGGCCAACCTACCACTTCCCACCCACCGTGCCGGAGAGGCTCTCCCCTGCCGGCGTGTATGTTGAGCATACACTACGTGTATGGGCGATATCAAGGTGGACGACCGCAAGGGGCTTCACCGAGTTCTTCCTCGCGGCCGGCTACCACCACCTCCCATGGGGATCTCCAATGATATTCCGCGTCGAGGAGGTCATCCAAAACGGGGTTGTGGTTGCTATCCTTTCCCACATCACCAACCCCTTCGACGCCTTCTACCTCCTCGGTCGCGTGTTTAGGTGTGGCTGCGAGTTCATCGCTTTCACCACCCACAACATCTTCATGGAGTACAGCAATATCTTCCCCACCGCGTCGCGCATGCACACTCTACCGTACCCCATTGACAACACCCCGGAGCAGCAGTGAAGGGCGCCCAGAGGAGCAAGGTGGAGGAGGAGCGAGGAGGGGCAAGGAGGAGCGAGGTGGAGAAGGCGGCGGCTAGGGTTTAGAACCCCCTATCTTTTTTTTCTTTTTTTTGAATCTATGTTATGTTATTAAGTTGTAATTGAACTATATGATCGTGCTCTGGGCTTGTTGGACCTATCTATGTTATGTTATTAAGTTCTATTATTAAGTTTTCTATCTATCCTATTATTAATTTCTTGCTAGTTTGTGCCTTTTTTGAATTATTGATTGTTTTTTGAGAGACCTCTCTTTGTTCGTAAGCACCTAGTGCATGCATAGCTACACAAGCCACCACCATGTCGAGGAAGCCACAAAGAATTAAGATATGTAGCCACCTAGTGCATGCAGCCAAAAATAATAATAAAATATTGTTCAATTTATTTGTCGTAGCAAAATGGGTGCAGATGCGAGTGGATCGAAAAGGATCAAACGATGTTCTAAATCGAGGAGACACGCATCGGCGCATGGAGGCAGCGACCGTCACTGGGTCCGTGGCGGCTGGCATGCACGAAAGCGGCTCAATCAGCGCATCGTGGCAACACGCATCAGTGCATGCAGGCCGGATAGCTGGGTGTGAACCAGCGACAACGACCGTCGCTACGTTCGTGGCGGCTGGCGTGCAGGAAAGCGGCTCGGCGGCACGCATCAGCGCATGCAGGCAGGCTAGCTACATGCATGCATATCAGGCTAGCTGGATACACCGTGCATGCATTGCAGGCTTCTGTCGTGGCGGCGCGCGCAGGCATTTCATGCAACGGCCCAACAGTCCAACGAAACCACGGGCCAACGGTCAAACAACGCCACCGTCCAAGGCCGCCCCACTTGTCGGGTCCAACGGGCGACACAGTCCAGCATGGGCCCACGCATTAGAGTTAATAGTCAAACCATTGACCCGACGGCAATGTCCAGTTTGCCCATTTGTGAGGGTTTCGGGCAAGGGAGTGGGGAACAGTGAGCAAAAGTTAAGAGCGTGGGGATGAATGAGTACAGCTAAGGAACCAGGGGCACAGATGTAAAACTCCCATGAGGAAATTGAGTGCCCCAACGAATTTGAGAGTTTGAATTCCGACCATTGTTGCGCCGCGTGCCAGCAGTCGAGTGGATCCTTATCCTAACAACGGTCATATCTGAGAAGGGCATTTATGAAAATTCATGTTGGGTTGCCCCTGGCTACAAATAGCCGCCCCCATAACCACTTGTTGGTTGGCTGCTCCCTGAGAGAAGTCACACTTGTCATTTGAGAGCAACCCATCCTCTGACGACTTTGAGAGAATCCAAGTGAGGAAAAAACCAACCAGAGCCAAATTGATTGAGCATCACTGAAGAGATTGATTTGTGTGATCTAGCGCATGTTAACTACTTACCTTTGAAGACTCTCATTCTTCCACATGGTTAGGCGTCAAATTCCGAGCACCCAAGAGTCATTGTGGTGTGCCGGTGAACAAGTCTGTGAAGGTTCTGGAAGTCTACCTTAAAGACTTACCACAAGTGATTGGGCGAGGTCTAAGTAACCTTGGCTCAAGAGGAATATGGTGAGGACTAAGTGTCCTCTGGGTTCATCTCAGCCGCCTTAACCAGATGTACAGTTGATACAGCAACTGGAACTGGTCTACCAAATCACTGTGTCTTCACCGAGCCAACCTGGTTTCAAATTCCTCATGCTTACACTACAAAAAAAGACACATCCGTGACATTTTGGGCCGAACGAATTTTTTTCCTGTCATACTTATGACACTTCTATGACGATAATTGTGACAAAACCCGGTATCATCATAGATTTGGTGGGGTCCTACTTCTATGACAAAAAATCATGACAGAAAATGGGCTTTTCGTCCTGGGCGGGCCAGAGACACAGCTGCATGACATTCTTTGGGCCATCCATGACGAAAAAACCATGGTAGAAGCGAGGGCAAGGAAAATATCAGGGTGTTCCCGGTTACAGTGGGTGGTCGGGGCTGAGCGATGCGCGTTTCTCTCGTACACGCACGCGCGTGGGTGCGAGGCGTTGGGCTATAACTGAACCCGAGCGAGGCGTTGGGCTCTAACTGAACCCGAGTGATTGCACTGCAGGCTACGCGTTACGGAACCTGAGCGATTGATCGATGGCTGTTAACTGAATCCGATCGAGCGATTCCTTCGCTACTGCTGCTAACTGAAGCCGATCGATGCTGCCTCTGGTGGGGGTGGATGAACATTACCCCGTGGTGTTGCCTCTAGATGAACAGGACCCCGATCGATCGAGCTGGTTGGGGCTGGATGAACAGGACCCCGTGGAGGGCTAGATGAATAGGACCACCCGTGGAGGGCTGGATGAACAGTAGACGATGGAGGGCTGGATGAACAGTAGCCCGTGGAGGGGTGGATGAACAGGAGCCCGTGGAGAGGGCTGGTTGAACAGTAGCCGGTGGAGTAGCGCGCGGTGGAGGCTGGATGAACAGGAGCCCGTGGATGAACAGGAGCAGGTGGAGGCTGGAGGAGGTCGACGGTGGATGAATAGTAGCCCGTGGAGGCTGGAGGGGGTCGACGGTGGAGATGAACAGTATCCCGTGGAGTCCCGTTTTGCGGTACGCCACACCCCTCCCGATGAACAGGACCCCCGTTTCGACCGTAGCGCTCCAACACAAGTCTGTTTCCTCCGTTTTGCGGTATGCCACACCCCTCCCGATCAACAGGACCCCCGTTTCGACCGTAGGAGGCCCGTTTCCTCCGTTTTGTGGTACGCCAGACCCCTCCCGATGAACAGGATCCTATTTCGACCGTGGCCGATCGAACACAAGTCCGTTTCCTCCGTTCTGCAGTACGCCAGGCCTCGTTCCCATCTGCTATTCCGTCCAAGCCCTCCCGATGAACACGACGACGTATTCCATTCCGACCCAGCCGGTTGGCTCCCCATGAAAACGACGACGACACTGTTTCTCCGTACCGACCCAGCCATGTACACGAGCCCTGGCCATACGTAAGCGCGAGTAGGCATTCGAGACCCCGCCCGTATGTACGTACGTGGCCGTATTTACTTTCTTGCACCCTGGCCGCTGTAAGTACGTGTAAATGCTACGTGCGCGCCTCTACATCGACCAGTATGTACGTACACGTTCGCGACCAGAATGACAACGCTACGTACGCTTCGACCAGGTGGGTCCCCACTGTCAGGCACTTCCTTGGGTGCGAAGATGTAGCTGGTGGGTCCCAGCAGTCAGGGGGCGAATCAATTTTTTTTGCCCGGACGCACTTCCTTGCGTGCGAAGATGTAGCTGGTGGGTCCCAGCAGTCAGGGGATACGTTTTTTTTGCAAAATATGGTGGCCCGTCCGGTGGGTCCCCGCTGTCGGTGGAGGAATAATTATTTTGCACATAATAAGGAGGCACTTCCTTGCTGCGGCCGTGGACCCAGCTGTCAGCCTCTCCACGTACAGTACTCTTCCGATGGAAGTCGGTCGTTGACCACATTGACCACGCCGCGCCGAGAGCACCACAGCGGTGGACGACTGCGAGGCCTAGGAAGGGGACGACGCGGAGCCGGGGAAGATGTGGCAGCGGATACCCACGCGGAGAGGAGTACGAGGGTTCACTAGTTCGGCTGCGGTGTGAGGCAGCCATCGCTACAGAATAACAGGGGGTGTGGGTGAGTGGAGGGATGGCCTGGCCAGCGGTGGGAGTAGTAGGGGGCGGTGAGGCCTCCGCGGCAGCACAGCCGGCCACAGGAGGCAGGAGCAGGCGGCACGACCGGCGCTGCTTTGGGCGGCTGGAGCAAGAAGACCAGAGGTTGAAGAAGCACGACGGCCGTTGGACGGACATCGTAAGGTCACTGCAGCTAGAATCGTTTATATTGACTAAGTTGACAAAGCCCTTGGTACGCGTCAACTAAGTAGGCCCACAGGTCAGCTTCCGAAATTGTGCGCCCCAGATGTCAGGGGGAGGAATCATTTTTTGGGCGGGTGAAGCTGAAATATCCGAGATTGAAGAAGAAGCACGGAATCCGTTGGATGGACATCCAACGGCCACTGCTGCTAGAACCGTGTGTTGACTATAAGTTGACAAAGCCCTGCATACGCGTCAACTCTCTTTTTTTAGGGGACGCGTCAACTTAGTAAGGCCACAAGTGTGTGGCAGAGAACTTATAGCCATTTGAGATTTGTAAGAATGTGCAGCCAATTTTTGAATTCTAATGGAATTTAATACAGCCCATTTACAGTTTGTTAAAAGTACAGCCCATTTCAACCAACCGTTCAAAACAGAATTCAATAAAATTTCCCACATTTTGATGGGATCCGAAATATTTTTATCCCGAAATTTCTAGTCAGATTAAATACAATTTCAATATAAATTTATATTATGTCAAAATCCAACGAAACATTCCGCTCGCAACAATAAATGAAATTAAATTTTTCAATATCCAAAAATAATATTTTATAAAGTAATTACGTGTTTGGTGCATTTTTTATAGTTACTGCCTAGTTTTTATAATTACATCCCATTTATTATTTCTTAAATCCCATTTTCTTGTTAAGCATAATGCATCCCTCCTAGGAAAGATTTGCAGCCCAGCGGGGCGGAGAATAACAACTTGACCTTGCCTGGGTATTCCTAAAAAAAGTATAGCTGGGCTAGCCATTTTCAGCTTGAAAAAAATTAATATCTGGGCTGGATATCTGGCCTAGGCTAGACGGGCCACAGCCCGCCCAGTTAATAGCTGCAGCGATGTTTTCGTTGTTGTCCAGAGGAGAAAAATTAATATCTGGGCTAAACATCGCTCAAGAAAAACTCTGCAGTGCTCACACCTCAAAAACACAAATACTGCTCGAGCTGCTTGGTCCCAGCTGTCGGCCGCTTCTTGTGCAATTCTATCGTTTATTCACTACATAGGTTGACAATGGTGTGGGACCGTGATGTCAGGAAACCAGGAGGAAGCAAAAAAATTATAGTTTTATATACTAATAAGGAGGCACTTGCGTACGTGCGACTATGGCCCTGGTGGGTCCCCACTGTCATCCTCTCCAAGTAAAGTCATCTCCTCATCCTCATGTCCGTTGACCATGTTGACAACGCGAGACGGCGGCGCCACGGTGAGCGCAACAACTTGAAGAACGACGGAGAGGGCCTCGCGGGCCCTACGGATGGTCTGATACAGCGCCTGCTGCTCATTCTGGAAGCTAGGATCATAGGGCCACATGTCCGCGATGGCATTGTCGTTCGCTTGTTCACTGGTGCTCGTTGAGGAGACGGAGGTGAGCACTGACGGCTGGTTAGCTTCTTGGCGGCGATGTGGAGTCGGAGAGCTATGTTGGAGAAGGACGCTGCTTCTACTTAACTGCTGGTGCAGTTGGCTGACTGGCACATGGGCCCAACAGGCATCTGGGCCACATGTCAGTTACGCAACTGCACCTGCAGTTAAGTCACTGAAGCTTCTGTTCGGCTCAGGCGAACACAGGTGGGTAGTGATACGGGGCTAACCTGGTGTAGGCCGATCTTTCACGATTGGAGTGGGTTCCCTCAAAGAACACGATGAACACGGGGAAGAACGGAGAGAAATCTCAAGGGGAAACACTCAAGAACAAGTCCAATCACACATCCACTAGACAATCAAACACAAGATCCACAAGGTACATGAACAACAAAAGGAAAGATACAAGGTAAAGTTCATCTCCGTGAGGACGTCTTGAATCCATGAGGGGATCTTCCTGTGAGGGGTCTTGATATATCCCGCAGGATCTTCTCCTAGATGGAGGTCTTGGCCTCCATAAGGAGTAGTAGTCTCTCTCTCTCTCTCAAGAGTAGAGTGGTACAAGGAGCAAAGCTCTCTATCAAATGAGCTATCACTTTGCTGACCCTAACTAGGAGGAGGGGGAGTAGTATATATAGTCTAAGCCACGAAGGGGTAAGTGGGAAAGGGATACATGGGCCTCTGGACCGACTCTGCGCGCAGGCAGGCGCCGGATGTCCGGGGCTTCGCGAGGCGCCGGATGTCCGGGCTGAAGTTGCCAAACTTCGGGTGCGTTCTGTCATCGATGCCGGATTTCCGGGGGAAGGGCCGGATGTCCGGGGCTGGCGCCGGATGTCCGGCCACTGATGGTACTTGGCGGCTGGGCGCCTGATGTGGGTGAGGTTCCAGGGGCCGGATGTCCGGGGTCCTGGCCGGATGTCCGGGTCCTGGGAGCTGTCTCCGTCTTCTTCTTGTGTCGTCGCTTCCATGCTTCTCTCGCGGATGGTGTAGTTGTTCCTTGGCGCTTGCACTCCTCCTCGTCATCCGTAGTGTTCCGACAATACCTATGCATGCACACGAGTGGAGTGTCAAGTAGTATACCATCCTCGAAGGTGTCAAGTGAGCACGTGTAAAGGAGATGATTCACCTTTGTGTATGTGAAGTAGATATCGCACGTGTCACTCGCCGAATGGACTCTTGACATGGTGATGTCCATAGGATGCTCCGAATCATCTCCCCTCCCTTGGGAAAGATCCGACCTCGGATCGAAAACCAAATCACCATGGGAAAGAGATGGCTTCGCCGTGTAGAAGTGGACGTTCACCAAGTACTTGTCATCTTGAAGCTCGAAATGGGCACTCTCCAATGTCGCACCGTCTTGTGATTCCTTCAAAAGGAGTAAGGACAACAAAAACTTGGAAAAACAAATGTGGTTAGCGTTAGTGCAAAACCAAGCATTCAAAGAGGTGATTCACCAAACAAGTGTCGTCATCATGCAAAGCATATGGTGTGACAAAGGATTGAGACATGGCATGTAAGTATATCAATCGAGCACAGGCAAAGATATCATGGGGACAAGCATGTAAATTGGAGGTAGAGATGCAAATATGTGTGTCAAGAGAATAAGCATCTACCTCAAGTTCATAGCAAGCATGGGCAAAGCGCTCAATGAAAGGTCTATGGTAGGCATAGGAATCATTCACAACACCTAAGAAGATGAGATGTCTAAACACATGGGTTAAGTGCAAGACAATCCAAGCATAATGTGCATAGGGTGTAGTGAACATAGTGTGGCACTCAACACAATAGAAAGAGCAATTGTTCATCATGTGTGAGGCAATCAAGTCAATCATGTGACAAGCAATGGTACATGGCATATGTGAAGTGATGACATTGTTGCAACCAAACATATGAGAGGAGCAAATAATCCAAGAATTGGATGCAACACACAAGGCATATATATCATGATGCATGGAATGGTTAAAATGACAAGTCGAAGCAAGATCTCTAACAAGTGTGCAATCAAGTGATCCAAGATGAACAATAAGTCTCATGGGGAAAGCAACACACGTAGTATGATCCATAATATCCATGATCATGGTTTGGGGGTTCTCAAAAGAGAAGGATATCACCGTGAAAGTGTGTCCTTGTGCGTCCTTCACAATGCCGAAGCACAAGCAAGTGCGATGTAGAATCGTCGTGCTAGAAGGTGGTTCGCTCGCAAGAGCTCGAATGGTCAACTCACGTGAAGCGGAAGTCGACACAAAGTCCATATCCTACACATGCACACAACAAAACAAAGAACGTATGCGCATGGTAGATAAACACATCATCCATCATGATGGTTTTCTTCTCTTGCACATAACCATTAGAAGCACAAGTGCACGAATAATATGATGCAACAATGGCAATATTCATGGCACGAGGTATATGGTGCAAAGAGGTAAGACAGGCATGCTTCACAAGAAATATGTCAAAATCTCCAAATATATGTGAGAATGCTATGGGGGCAAACTCATAAGCAAGACTAATAGCATTGTTGCACTCAATACATGTCAAATCATCTATCATGATAGAGGCAACATATGGAGATATATGACAAGAAGAAATAACAATCATGTGCAAAGCATGTAGGTGGTTGTCATCAACCGAATGAAATGAGCAAGTATGAATCATTGGTGATGCAACAAGGCAAGCAATTGTAATCAAGTCATGCAAACTAGTGGAGCGAAGATGCAACACACTAGAGGAAATCATGGCAATCATGTCATGTGAGCAAAGAATAGGCATAGGCAATGTACATGACATATCGCAAGCACGAACACAAATCAAGATCATAGTATCATCATAGGCATGGGGAACAAAGCAATCATGGCAATAACACACAATATCTCCACCACGCTTGCAAATACACATACAAGTACTAGAATCAATCATCATGTGTAATGCAAAGCATGGGTCACAAATGCATGGCAAAGGCATAGGAATGGGCATATGATGCAAAGTGAACATGGCAAGATGGGCAAAGGATATATAATGGACAACAACCCATAACCATGTGAGGACCATGTAAAAGAAATGCGCGAAGTGTTTGCGCGAAGTGAGCGGTGGGAAAGGCAATCCATAGGATCCCAAGTCATCATTGCTCTCTAGAGCTCGTTTTGTCAACTCATGGGATTGTGAGGTTGACAAGTGATCATGGGTACCTACACAATAAAGACACAATCGAAAGAAATTGTGTGTGTGGTAAATGTACACATCATCCATCATGATGTGTATGTGCATGTGTGAGTTAGCACAAGATAAGCATCTCTCAAAGAAATTTCATGCATGGTACAAGAACATGTCATCCATCATGAAAGAATAGTTGTTATGTATAACACGATGGGGATGCAAATTGAGCATACAATTATATGGCACATCAATAGCATTTTCATTCATGGGGAGCATATTGTGCACACAAGTATTGGGATCATGCAATGGATGGGATGGATCAAAATCTCCTAAAATGTATGAGGAAACTATGGGGGTCTCCTCATGAGCAATATTGGAAACATCATATGGAGAAAATGGACAACATCCAAAACAATGCATATCCGAAGCTAGGTGGTCATGGCATGTCATATGCGATGAATGATGCAAATGAAGCATATCAATATAATCACAAGAAAAACAAATGCCAATAACCATGGGCTTGTCATCTATTCCATAAGTGTAAATTGGGTTTATTTTAATGGCATATGCATAGTCACTACGATGAGATTGCAAATATGACATATGATTGATCTCATTCATAGCATATGACAAGTCAAGCGGATTGTCAAACATGATGTGACCTAAAGAATTGTCACAAGAAATCCTATGTAACATGGCGTCACAACCAATAGACTCCACATGACAATCATCAAACTCACCATAAATGGGTAAATCATCGCATGGGGAAATCATACTAGAATGAAGCATGGTAATAGGTTGATCAACATCATGCAAGCAATCAATGTGAAGAATGTCCACTATTGGGACTAGAGCATCACCTTCACCTATGTTACCTTGTTCATTCCACTCAAGTGGTGTAGGTGAGGTGGGAAAGACCAAATGGTGGTCATCATCATCGTGATGGAACCATGTGGGGGGTGCATCATGTTCCACCATGGCCATCGTCTTGTCCAAAGGAAGGACGTAGTCATCGCGAATCGGCGCGTCATCATATATGGGACCTAGCACCAAGTGAGAAGACACAATAGAGGTAGAGGTTAAGTCGTTAGAAATCATAGTGGCCTCACTCTCTCTATGTGGTGGCTCACTCACTCCCTCAAGGTAGGTGCACTCAAACTCACATATGTTGGAGTCACTCATCTCACTCAAATGGTGGGGGTTGTGGCTCTCCTCACATGGGAATTGGGGCAACTCGTCATATATGGGGCTAGTGGTGAAGTCACTCTCACTCGCAATATGGTGGCACAAGCCACTCAAGTCATCATACGTCACCGTGGTCGAAGGGAAAATCCCATGCTCAACCATCTCGTCGTTGTCACCGTGGATGAAGGCCGAAGATGGCACATCATCACTCTCGCCTCCTAAGATGGAAGCATCATCCTTGCTCGTCACCAAGTCGTTCGCCTCCAAATCTTGGTCCTTGAAGGTCTCCGTAGTCGTACTCGTTGCCGCACCATCTTGAAAAAGAGTCGTGGAGGACTCGGCATCATCAATGCCACAAAGAGGGATGGCGGTGAAGTCGAACTTTGGAGCATCGTCTTGGAGCTCATCGGGCTTGGACATCTTGGTGGTACTAGCCTCATGCTCATCGTCTTTGAGTTTGGTCTTTGAGAAGTGTGCTTGGGGTGGAGAAGCCTTGGCCTTCATGAGTTCTTGTTCCGCCTTGAGAGCACCAATGTAGTTGTCGTTGAGGGACTTGTAGTTCTCGAAGAAGATAGTCTTGGAGATGTCGTTGTTCAATCCCATCATGAAGTGGAACTTCATTGACATGGGGTCGTCCACGCCGGCTCGTCGCAAGGCATTCTTCATCTCCTTGAAGTACGCGTCGATGGACTTGGATCCTTGGATGGTGTTCTCCAATTGGCATAGAAGTTGTTCTGTGTAGGTTGGAGGCACAAACTCTCGCCGCAAAGCTTTCTTTGTCTTGGGACAACTCATGTCGTAGCTCTCCGAAGGTGTGTGAAACCACCATGTCGAGGCGTAGTCGTGGAAGTTTCTTGTGGCGCACTTCACTTGATCTTCGGGAGGAACTTGATGTAGCTTGAGGTAGTTGTCCATTAGGTGCTCCCACTCGAGATACTCCTCGGGTTCTTGAGTCCCATAGAAAGGAATCTCATGGTCGGTGTCGAGGTCGTAGTAGCTCGTGGAGGTCGCGGACTTGAGCTTGGGGAGCTTCTCTTGAGCGTAGTCTTGAGGTTCTTGTTGGCGAAGATGTCGTATATCCGAAGGCGAAGATGCCAAGTGAGATGGTGAAGTCGTTGAGCGGTTGTTGGTGTTGAGCTCTTGACCTTCACGTTCTTGTCGGTGGTGGTGTCGATGCCGACGTGATCTTGCCGGAGATGGTAGCTCGGAAGCATGTGCTCTTGAGCGTCTTCTCGAAGATGAGGAAGATCGCTTGTAGGACTTGATGAGGGCTTTGACCTCCTCCATTTGAGTGTTCATCTTGGCGTCGTTGGAGTTGTTCGTGGCATCGAACTCGTTGTTGTTGTTGTAGACCGAGGGTGAAATACCTTGCCTATCCATCACAAGACTCGAGTAGAGGTGAGTAGGAAATGAGATAAACAATACCAAGTTACCTTTTCCCAAAGTTGAGGATGTATCCCGTTTCACTCAATGTCAGATGAAAGAATAGTGGAATTGGTACCGGACTTGTTCACTCACACCTACAAACTAAAGCTTATGGAGTAGCTCGGTGAGGATAGTGGCACAAAAATTTAATGCAAAATGTTAGCAAGAGTCAATAATGTTGAAAGAGATTCACAAATTTGCAAGCGAAACAAGTAGACCAATAGCAATGAATTGCACACGGAAACACACACACACGGATAGATAAATGGGGTAGTGCAACCAAGGAATGAGCACAAAATGTGGAATCCACGGAAAACGCTCGTGTTGCACAACTCAAGAGAGACGCTAGCACGATTGCTCTATAGGCGGATACGACACTTGTGCACAACCTATAAGATGCAAAATGGATAAACTTTCTATCCCAAGTATGCTATGTATGTATGGTTCCCGGTGTTTCTCACACGATGATCGAAGATGATCAAGTATGATACCATATGATATATTGTAATGCACTATGATACGATGCTATGGCGCTTGCTTACAAGCTCTTTGTTCACTCTTTTTCTTTGCTTAAAAGCTTATTCTCTTTTTTTGTATGGCCACTTTTGCACAATGCACAAACCAAGATAGCAATTGTGTATATGCGGGAACAATCTTGTGACACAATGGATGATGTGATACAAAGATGATATGGTATGTATGCAATGGAAGGTGTAGATCACTAATGTGCACAAGTAACATTGCCGGCAATTCTCAAATGGCTAGTCTCGATAGGCAAGTGACGCAAAATGGGCTAGGAGTTATCAATTGTAACGGTAAGGGAGAATGTACAATGATGTCGTCGAGGTTACCGTCGAGGGTTTTCTCGTTTGTAAGACACGGACGGATGATGGTGAAGTGGTCAATGTCGATGACGACCTCGTGGCGATGATGAGTGGCGGTGTTCTCAATGTAGATACCAAGATGATGGAGACTCGTCCCTAAGTAGCCGAAACACCTTAGGAAACGGTAAAAACCACGAACTCAAAGTCTCAAACGTCAAATGTCAAAATGGTGGTAGCGGGAATGCGGTGGTGGTTTTTGCACTAGGCGATGATGGGTTTTGGAGTAGGCAATGTGGAAGTGGACGTTATGGTGGGCAAGGTTATACGGAAGTGGTGGTGGTTGATGAAGAAGCAACCGTCCCTAAGTAGCCTAAACACCTTAGGAGACTCGAATCACTACTCAAGCAACCACAAATGCTATAAGGAACAAAATGGGTTAGGTTGCGGAAGTCGGTGGTGGATATGCGGATGATATGGTGGAAGCCCTAGGCAAAGATGCCAAAGTGCCAAAAATTTGATGGAGTCAAATGGTGATTTAACCTATCTAGATGGATGGGGGATGTCAATAGCTACTCAACGAGCTAAAGAACGCGAAAATCGAACTCCGGATGTGAAAGTTATGGACAAAACGGTGAAACACGGGAGGCTGATATCCCAGGGGTCGGACATCTGGGGTCGGGGCCGGATATCTAGGACCTGATGTCCAGAAACTTGCGCGATTTTGCCCTCCAGGAGCCGGATGTCCGGCTTGGGGCCCGGATGTCCGGCCCGATGGCCCGGATGTCCGGCCTGAGGCCCGGATGTCCGGCCCGACGATTCCAGATCGGGATTTGGACTTCGAAACTCGATTTGGGGCGGAAATGGATGATTTCGGGGGCAAAATTTGACGGATTTTGTGGATGGAAAGGGGGAAAAGATGGGGGAAAGCTAGATCCACTTGAAACCAAGCAATTCCATGGATCAAAATCAACAAAACATCATGAAACTAACAAATCACAAAAAATTTGGGGGCTATTTTTGGTGGGGATTTTCGAATTTAGGACGAAATCAAGCAAAAGAAGGCTAGAAAACGGTGGGAGGGACTCCAAATACGTGATCAACGTGGCTCATGATACCACATGATACGGGGCTAACCCGGTGTAGGCCGATCATTCACGATTGGAGTGGGTTCCCTCGAAGAACACGATGAACACGGGGAAGAACGGAGAGAAATCACAAGGGGAAACACTCAAGAACAAGTCCAATCACACATCCACTAGACAATCAAACACAAGATCCACAAGGTACATGAACAACAAAAGGAAAGATACAAGGTAAAGTTCATCTCCGTGAGGACGTCTTGAATCCACGAAGGGATCTTCCCGTGAGGGGTTTTGATATATCCCGCAAGATCTTCTCCTAGATGAGGTCTTGGCCTCCATAAGGAGTAGTAGTCTCTCTCCCTCTCAAGAGTAGAGTGGTACAAGGAGCAAAGCTCTCTATCAAATGAGCTATCACTTTGCTGACCCTAACTAGGAGGACGGGGAGTAGTATATATAGTCTAAGCCATGAAGGGGTAAGTGGGAAAGGGATACATGGGCCTCTGGCCCGACTCTGCGCGCAGGCAAGCGCCGGATGTCCGGGGCTTCGCGAGGCGCCGGATGTCCGGGGCTCGGGCCGGATGTCCGGGCTGAAGTGGCCAAACTTCGGGTGCGTTCTGTCATCAATGCCGGATTTCCGGGGGAATGACCGGATGTCCGGGCTTTGGCGAGGCGCCGGATGTCCGGGGCTGGCGCCGGATGTCCGGCCGCTGATGGTACTTGGCGGCTGGGCGGCTTCTGTGGGTGAGGTTCCAGGGGCCGGATGTCCGGGTCCTGGGAGCTGTCTCCGTCTTCTTCTTCCGTCGTCGCTTCCATGATTCTCTCGCGGATGGTGTAGTTGTTCCTTGGCGCTTGCACTCCTCCTCGTCGTCCGTAGTGTTCCGACAATACCTATGCATGCACACGAGTGGAGTGTCAAGTAGTATACCATCCTCGAAGGCGTCAAGTGAGCACGTGTAAAGGAGATGATCCACCTTTGTGTATGTGAAGTATATGTCGCACGTGTCACTCGCCGAATGGACTCTTGACATGGTGATGTCCATAGGATGCTCCGCATTAGGTAGCTTCGGTTAATTAATTATACCTCTAGCGCACCCCTTTTTAGTTGAAGAATGTATGAAATGTAATGAAATCTGGCATGTTTATATGAAATCCGACCGTGTATGAATGAATTTATTTTGATTAGTTCGAATTCTTGTATCACTGGCATTGGATGAACATGCAAAACAATACGTACTAGCATTATTCCCAGGGTGATCACCTCGTTTGCAGCGGTTTCACATGTACTCCCTCCGGCCCTTTCTAGTCTGCATACAAGTTTTGTCTGCAATCAAAGTATCTCTACTTTGACCAATCTTATAGAAAAAAGTATGCACTTCCACAATGTGCGAAGTAAAAAGGAACAGAAGGAGTACAAAGAGTTTGAGCAGCTTTTTAGCGTTCATGTACATTGAAATCAAACACACAGGCCTGGCAATTCATAGAGAACATTCAAAACAACCGATGATTATGCATCTCAGCGATTCACATGTCAGAGCCAATATTTACTTCACAACTAAAGAATAAAGAAAAAAATGGATCAACGCTGCTGACAGCAAAGGGCGTCCCATTCGAAAATATCAAATGCATGTCTTCTTGCTACAATCAATGAGCAAAATTTGACAAGGTTTTCCCATTCCAAAATATCAAATGCCTACGATTGTGGAATGGGTAGGGTTTTCCATCAGTTCGGACATTGACATGGCACCTCGTGCTAAATAAACCAGCTGTTCTTTTTATGCAGTTCCACCAAAATCAACCAAATTCGCGCGTAGCTTGTATGATTTCGCCCGTATATGTTGCAACGCCTTGAACTTATCGGCACCTCCTTTCTTGTGGTGGAAATGAATGACTCGATGTATTCATGAACATTTTGTGCAGTTCCCATTGAAATCAAGCTGAGCACCCCTATTTGCACAAATACAAAAAAAGTGATTAGTATCAAGCAAACTGTACTATGAATTGTCAGTTTAAACAGGCACCTACATGGTCCATGTAGAGCACACTTTTAGAAAAATGGAACTCACCGGAAAGAATCCTAGAACAACATTGTACTCACGCATCACAGCAAGAACATGGAGATTTGTCAGTCCTTCTGAGCTGAAGTTAGTTTGGTCTTGTGGGGGGTAATGTAACCATCCTTCAACTGCTCCTTCTGATGAGAAGATAGACAGGGCTTCTTCATCCTGGCATAATCGGAACTAGTCACTTCACGTACTCCATATTCTTCTTCAGAGGAGGATGATCCTGTTGTGCAAAGACAAGAGGATAACTAAATGCTAGCATCCCTTTTTGCTCAAAAAAGGAAAGGAAATATTTAAAACAGCACAGATGAAGCACTTCTCAAGGACAATACCACTTTTTGATGACAGTATCTAAACAGTAGCACAACACCAATAGAGATGACAAAGCTCAATCATATGGATGAAATCAGTGGGCGAGTACCAACCTTTGTCAGGAGGCTTATTGTGTAGAGCATACAAATGAAGCACTTCTCCGGAACCATCTGTTGCTATCTACTGTGGTGGCCATGCTTACTATATACTCCTCGATTAGATTAATGTTGCCAACATCTTCTTGTGCAGTTCCACTAAAATATATGGTATCTTCAAAGAAGATCCCTGTTTGCACAAGTAGAGATAATTACGTATTACATTAAGAGTGGCATCAAATCAGTGGCAAAACAATTGCTCGTTCCAGCCATAGCAATAAATTAAGATGCAAAACTATATCATTACTTGTGTCATCACAGTTCCAGTGCTTCATTACAGCACGAGGAGTTGATTTTTGTTTTTCTTCCGCTTGTTCTTCCCCTTCATCACTTGGTTCAATAACAGACAAGCTTTGCCTTCAATGTAAGATTTGGCATGTCAATTAGGTTGCACAAGTATAGCACTATACAATGACATTAATTTTCTGATTAAAGTAGCAAAATACAGGCCAACAATTGTGAAATATCCTTATCTTACCTCAATGGGATATTGCGGTGCACATACAGATTGGAAGTCTTGTCTCCATTTGTGCAGTACACTAAAATCAAGCAACATTACCGTACAAGTAGCACAACATATGAAAGCACACTGCAGAATCATGTGAAAGAAGGCTAGTACTGACCTCTCATGACGCGGAATTCAAACAACTCACAAGAAGAAGATCTGAACCAAATTTGCCAACACGGATAGGAAGTAAGATCTCCTCTTGTGCAGTTCCACTAAGATCAAGCAATCAAGCAACATTGTCGGTGTGACATTTTGGTTGAACTGCACAAAACACTCTTAAAACAAAAGTGTTTTGTGCAGTGCAACAAAAGGTCACAATGGCAACGAGGTGAAGTAGATAACCCTGTTTACACAGAGGTGCAAAGGAAACAACTAGTGGTCAATAACAGTGGGTGACACAGAAGCCAACAAAAAGAAGCATCTACCTTATCTAAATGGGAAAGAAAGCAAGACAGTAGCATTTCTCAAACGATGGCATTGATTAATATTAACAGAGAGATTATATTAACAATAAAATTCGTTAAACATGTAATTTGCTTTTAACTGTGGCATTGCATCAATTTTCCAGCGGCATTATTAGAGGGTGTTTGTTTACAGGGACATTTTGGTGGAGGGACTAAAAAACTCCGTGTCAGTCCCATCTAAACCAAACAGGATGGACTTTTAGGGACTAAAAGTGGGCATTTGGGACTATAGAAAGAAGACCCCGAGGGAGAGTCTTTTTGGGACTTTTTCCAACAGTTTCCCCTACCACGCATCGCACATTGTCTCTATTAGTTCATTACTAGGGGTAACATGGTCTTTTAGCATGTCATTTAATAACCTCTAGTCCATGTTTAGTCCCTGGAACCAAGCAGGTAGGGACTAGGGAGTTTTTAACCAAACAGGGCCTTAGATTAACAACACCTAAAGAGTTGCACGGGACAATGGACGCACCAGCACCATGTGCATCTACCGATGTACTGGGGTGATGCACAGTCTGTTGCAACAAAGAACAAACAACCAAGCAGCATATTTGTGTTGGTCCCAGTTTTGTTATCTTTAGACACCTTTCCCTATGTGAGCGCAGCAAATCTAGTTTTGCTCAAACTCTACATCCTTGTCCCCCAAAACAAAAGATCAGTTCATTACAGATGTGCGTATTGCATTTGTCATTGTTTTCCCTTTTCGACCAACGTAGGTGCTAGATAGCCAGTCTGTACTAGTACTTTCCCCACTTCCTTTCCTCTGTGAACCACGTCCTAGATTTATGCTATACAACTTTCCCCACTACTTTCCCCCATTCTTGTCCTCTTTGAACCACGTCTTAGATTCATGCGATACAACTTTCCCCCTTCCTTTCCTTTTTGAACCACATCCTAGATTCATGCTATACAACTTTTCCCACTACTTTCCCCCATTCCTTTCCTCTTTGAAGCACGTCCTGGATTCATGGTATACAACTTTCCCCACTACTTTCCTGTTTGATCCAACACCTAGATTCGAGTGCAGAAGCAGAAAAAGCCCACATGCAGCTAGAGCAATGCATGTGGAATAAGTAAATTATACCTTAAGGTTCTTGGGATGTGGTTCGGTGGGCGACCGGAGGCCGTTCGACCCACACTATGTACGGCGGCGAAGAAGAAGGGGTTGGAGGCCCTCCCGCGCCGCCGCTGGGTGAAAGTGAACAGCTGCGCCGGTAGTGGATTCCCTCCCTCGCTGACGGCGACAGCGTTAAGCCTCCTTCCCTTCCCGGTGGACGGATCATGCCGACTCTTTGACCAGCACTGAGGGGGAGAGAGAGGCCAACGAAGTCTTGTTTAGATCTGGAGAGGGTGAGAGAGTGTGAAGAGAGCAACTACAAGCAGACCAGCAGTGAGGGGAGAGAGAGAGGCCAACGAAGTCTTGTTTAGATCTGGAGAGAGTGAGAGAGTGTGAAGAGAGCAACTACAAGCGCTGAGCCTCCAGCATGTATATATATACTGGAGAGAGTGTGAAGAGTGCAAACCCTAGAAAACAAGTGCCGAGGCTGTAACTTATACATGATGAGGTGACTATACAGTCACTACGAGATCGTATAGCTCCGTATCCATCCATTTTGACCAGTCAAAGAATCCTCCTGGCACGAATTATGCTCAAGTGTAGTTATCGAACCTGAGACCTCAAGTTTGATGAGCGAACAGGCTAACCAGCTACACAACCCTCCCGTTATGTTCAACGAGAGGAAAATAACCTTTTATACATTCCTGCATTCGTGTGACAAGCATGCCATGTTTTTTTTGTGTGTGTGGGAGTCATTGGGATTTAAATCATAATCGTGTCATGTGGCTTTGGTGGTAAGACTATCCACAGTGGTGCAGAAATAATGCAGCCTTAGTCACCTTACCTCTCTCCACATAGTACGTTGGGTCCCACCAGTCAGAGGGTGAAACAAAGAAATTAATAATAAAAATTAAAAGCGCCAGCGGTGTATCTTACCTCACACATCTCGCTACTGCTCAGGAACACCGTCCAATTGATCCCTCTATTCGCTCACGTACTATTTTAAGTGAATCCTTATTATAACATGCACACAATTTTGGGCACTTGTATTCGACCTAAGTCAGTGTGCCACCATATCTCGTACGACTCCCTCCGTCTAGGTGTAATAAGTCACGTTAGAAGGTGCAGCGGGACCAAGGTGCAAGCAGATTGGAGGAGAAGGAGAAACTTGACCGGTCATTCCTCCAATCAAAGCCCTGATTTCTGTCCCTAAACGCAACAATTAATCCAAACAACTAAGAGATGCCGTTTTAGCTACCATGTAGGGCCACGTATTAACTCGCATGCAAGCCGACTTTGATTTCTTGACTGATCAACGCGTAGTTGCGCTCCATGCATTGGGTTTCCGGGGGAGATAATAAGGCAGAGTAAGGAGCGTTTGGTTACATTGCTTAGGCT
Source organism: Triticum aestivum (assembly GCF_018294505.1). Taxonomy (NCBI): domain Eukaryota; kingdom Viridiplantae; phylum Streptophyta; class Magnoliopsida; order Poales; family Poaceae; genus Triticum; species Triticum aestivum. The sequence goes on along the minus strand of NC_057802.1, from coordinate 379,954,231 downwards.
GGTCATAGTGGTGAGTAACTTGGACTAGTAACATGCATATGTTACTAGTCTATGTTACTACTACGCGAAGTTTTCCATCGAAAGCGAGCCGATCTGGCTCTCCTAAGCTAGCAAGGTTTTTCTAGCCCACCCAAGCTAGCTGGACCACAAAAGCTAACATATTTTAACAGTTCCAAACGCCTAACCTTGCCCAGCTATGCTATAAGCTGTTCTTGCTAAGGATCCAAACGCTCCCTAAGTAACAACGCTCGCTAGCAACGTGGCCAGGAGGGGATTGAGATGCGAAGTTAATGGACGACGCATAAACATTTTGGGAATATCTGATTTCCGTAGAATGACTTAACACCTAGACGGAGGGAGTACTACTCCTCAGTCCAGGTTTGATGGAATACTCGTCACCTCTCCTCTTCTTGTACGTACTCCATTTGTATCTCACTTCCTGTGGCTTCGCACTCGCACGATTTTCCTATTCTATGAACCTGTGTGTGCGTGTGCGTGTGTCTGTTTAACAACATGTGTGTGTTAGAGAGAGCGACAGATCGACCTACTCCTACAGAGAGATGGTGTGTAGTGTACGATTTTAGCCGCGAGAGTCGGTGTATCCTCTCGTTTCCGGGCGTCCGGTAGGGCCAGGCGGATAGCTGCCGCGCCCACTCCTGACCAGCCTGGCCCACCCAAAGCCCCTCCCTCGCTCGCGCGCGCTTCCTGCCCGAAACGGTCAGCGCCGCTCCAAAGAATCGGTGCCGCATTTTGAAGGAAATATGCCCTGGAGGCAATAATAAAGTATTATATATTTCCTTATATCATGATAAATGTTTATTGTTCATGCTAGAATTGTATTAATCGGAAACATAATACATGTGTGAATACATAGACAAACAGAGTGTCACTAGTATGCCTCTACTTGACTAGCTCGTTAATGAAAGATGGTTATATTTCCTAGCCATAGACATGAGTTGTCATTTGATTAACGGGATCACCTCATTAGGAGAATGACGTGATTGACTTGACCCATTCCATTAGCTTAGCACCCGATTGTTTAATATGTTGCTATTGCTTTCTTCATGACTTATACATGTTCCTATGACTATGAGATTATGCAACTCCCGTTTACCGGAGGAACACTTTGTGTGCTACCAAACGTCACAACGTAAATGGGTGATTATAAAGGTGCTCTACAGGTGTCTCCAAAGGTACTTGTTGGGTTGGCGTATTTCGAGATTAGGATTTGTCACTCCGATTGTCGGAGAGGTATCTCTAGGCCCACTCGGTAATGCACATCACTATAAGCCTTGCAAGCATTGTGACTAATGAGTTAGTTGCGGGATGATGTATTACGGAACGAGTAAAGAGACTTGCCGGTAACGAGATTGAACTAGGTATCGAGATACCGACGATCGAATCTCGGGCAAGTAACATACCGATGACAAAGGGAACAACGTATGTTGTTATGCGGTCTGACCGATAATGATCTTCGTAGAATATGTGGGAGCCAATATGGGCATCCAGGTCCCGCTATTGGTTATTGAATGGAGAGGTGTCTCGGTCATGTCTACATAGTTCTCGAACCCAAAGGGTCCGCACGCTTAAAGTTACGATGACAGTTATATTGTGAGTTTATGTGATTTGATGTACCGAAGGTTGTTCGGAGTCCCGGATGTGATCACAGACATGACGAGGAGTCTCGAAATGGTCGAGACATAAAGATTGATATATTGGACGACTATATTCGGACACCGGAAGTGTTCCGGAGAAGTTTCGGATTAAATCGGAGTGCCGGAGGGTTACCGGAACCCCCCGGGGAAGTATTGGGCCTAAGTGGGCCTTGAGGGGAGAGAGAGGGCAGCAGCCAGGAGGTGGCGCGCCCCCTCCCAGGAGGAGTCCTAGTTGGACTAGGAGAGGGGGCCGCAGCCCCCTTTCCCTCTCCCTCTCCCTCTCTTTCCTTCCCCCCTTCTTTTCCTAGTAGGACTAGGAAAGGGGAGTCCTATTCCTACTAGGAGGAGGACTCCCCCCCTCTCCTTGGCACGCCCAAAGGCAGCCGGCCTCCCCCTTGCTCCTTTATATACGGGGGCAGGGGGCACCTCTAGACACACTTGATATACGATATTTTAGCCGTGTGCGGTGCCCCCCTCCACCATATTACACCTCGATAATACCGTCGCGGAGCTTAGGCGAAGCCCTGCGTCGGTGGAACATCATCATCGTCACCACGCCGTCGTGCTGACGAAACTCTCCCTCAACACTCGGCTGGATCGGAGTTCGAGGGACGTCATCGAGCTGAATGTGTGTAGAACTTGGAGGTGCCATACGTTCGGTACTTGATCGGTCGGACCGTGAAGACGTACGACTACATCAACCGCGTTGTGATAACGCTTCCGCTGTCGGTCTACGAGGGTACGTGGACAACACTCTCCCCTCTCGTTGCTATGCATCACCATGATCTTGCGTGTGCGTAGGATAATTTTTGAAATTACTACGTTCCCCAACAGTGGCATCCGAGCCAGGTTTTATGCGTTGATGCTATGCACGAGTAGAACACAAGTGAGTTGTGGGCGATATAAGTCATACTGCTTACCAGCATGTCATACTTTGGTTCAGCGGTATTGTGAGATGAAGCGGCCCGGACCGACATTATGCGTACGCTTAGGCGAGACTGGTTTCACCGTTGCGAGCACTCGTTGCTTAAAGGTGACCAGGGGTGTCTGTCTCTCTCACTTTAGTTGAACCGAGTGTGGCTATGCCCGGTCCTTGCGAAGGTTAAAACAGCACCAACTTGACAAACTATCGTTGTGGTTTTGATGCGTAGGTAAGAACGGTTCTTGCTAAGCCCGTAGCAGCCACGTAAAACTTGCAACAACAAAGTAGAGGACGTCTAACTTGTTTTTGCAGGGCATGTTGTGATGTGATATGGTCAAGACATGATGTGATATAATTTGTTGTATGAGATGATCATGTTTTGTAACCGAGTTATCGGCAACTGGCAGGAGCCATATGGTTGTCGCTTTATTGTATGAGATGCAATCGCCATGTAATAGTTTTACTTTATCACTAAGCGGTAGCAATAGTCGTAAAAGAAATTAGTTGGCGAGACGACAATGATACTAGGATGGAGATCAAGGTGTCGCGCCGGTGACGATGGTGATCATGACGGTGCTTCGGAGATGGAGATCACAAGCACGGTGCTTCGGAGATGGAGATCACAAGCACAAGATGATGATGGCCATATCATATCACTTATATTGATTGCATGTGATGTTAATCCTTTATGCATCTTATCTTGCTTTGATTGACGGTAGCATTATAAGATGATCTCTCACTAAAATTTCAAGATAAAGTGTTCTCCCTGAGTATGCACCGTTGCGAAAGTTCTTCGTGCTGAGACACCACATGTTAATCGAGTGTGATAGGCTCTACGTTCAAATACAACGGGTGCAAAACAGTTGCACACGCGGAATACTCAGGTTAAACTTGACGAGCCTAGCATATACAAATATGGCCTCGAAACACAGAGACCGAAAGGTCGAGCGTGAATCATATAGTAGATATGATCAACATAGTGATGTTCACCATTGAAACTACTCTCACGTGTTAATCGGACATGGTTTAGTTGATTTGGATCACATAATCACTTAGATGATTAGAGGGATGTCTATCTAAGTGGGAGTTCTTAAGTAATATGATTAATTGAACTTAAATTTATCATGAACTTAGTCCTGATAGTATTTTGCAAATTATGTTGTAGATCAATAGCTCGCGTTGTTGCTTCCCTGTGTTTATTTTTGATATGTTCCTAGAGAAAAATTATGTTGAAAAATGTTAGTAGCAAAGATGCGGATTGGATCCGTGATCTGAGGATTATCCTCATTGCTGCACAGAAAAATTATGACCTTGATGCACTGCTAGGTGACAGACCTATTGCAGGAGCAGATGCAGACGTTATGAACGTTTGGCTAGCTCAATATGATGACTACTTGATAGTTTAGTGCACCATGCTTAAACAGCTTAGAATCGGGACTTCAAAGACGTTTTGAACGTCATGGACCATATGAGATGTTCCAGGAGTTGAAGTTAATATTTCAAGCAAATACCCGAGTTGAGAGATATGAAGTCTCCAACAAGTTCTATAGCTAAAAGATGGAGGAGAATCGCTCAACTAGTGAGCATGTGCTCAGATTGTCTGGGTACTACAATCGCTTGAATCAAGTGGGAGTTAATCTTCCAGATAAAATAGTGATTGACAGAATTCTCTAGTCACCATCACCAAGTTAGTAGAACTTCGTGATGAACTATAGTATGTAAGGGATGACGAAAGTAATTCCCGAGCTCTTCGTGATGCTGAAATCGATGAAGGTAGAAATCAAGAAAGAGCATCAAGTGTTGATGGTTAACAAGACCACTAGTTTCAAGAAAAGGGCAAAGGGAAGAAGGGGAACTTCAAAAAGAACGGCAAGCAAGTTGCTACTCAAGTGAAGAAGCCCAAGTCTGTACCTAAGCCTGAGACTAAGTGCTTCTACTGCAAAGGGACTGGTCACTGGAGGCGGAACTGCCCCAAGTATTTGGTGGATAAGAAGGATGGCAAAGTGAACAAAGGTATATTGGATATACATGTTATTGATGTGTACTTACTAGTGTTTATAGCAACCCCTCAGTATTTGATACTAATTCAGTTGCTAAAGAGTAGTAACTCGAAAACGGGAGTTGCAGAATAAACAGAGACTAGTAAGAGGCGAGGTGACGATGTGTGTTGGAAGTAGTTCCAAAATTGATATGATCATCATCGCACACTCCCTATACTTTCGGGATTAGTGTTGAAACTAAATAAATGTTATTTGGTGTTTGCGTTGAGCATGAATATGATTTGATCATGTTTATTGCAATACGGTTATTCATTTAAGTTAGAGAACAATTGTTGTTCTGTTTACATGAATAAAAACCTTTTATGGTCATACACACCAACAAAAATGGTTTGTTGGATCTCGATCGTAGTGATACACATATTCATAATAATGAAGCCAAAAGATGCAAAGTTAATAATGATAGTGCAACTTATTTGTGGCACTGCCGTTTAGGTCATATTGGTGTAAAGCGCATGAAGAAACTCCATACTGATGGGATTTTGGAATCACTTGATTATGAATCACTTGATGCTTGCGAACCGTGCCTCATGGGCAAGATGACTAAAACGCCGTTCTCCGGAACTATGGAGAGAGCAACAGATTTGTTGGAAATCATACATACAGATGTGTGTGGTCCGATGAATATTAAGGCTCGTAGCAGGTATCATTATTTTCTGACCTTCATAGATGATTTGAGCAGATATGGGTATATCTGCTTAATGAAACAAAAGTCTGAAACATTTGAAAAGTTCATATAATTTCAGAGTGAAGTGGAAAATCATCGTAACAAGAAAATAAAGTTTCTACGATCTGATCGTGGAGAAGATTTGAGTTACGAGTTTGGCCTTCAGTTAAAACAATGTGAAATAGTTTCACTACTCACGCCACCTGGAACACCACAGTGTAATGGTGTGTCCGAACATCGTAACCGTACTTTATTGGATATAGTGCAATCTATGATGTCTCTTACCAATTTACCACTATCGTTTTGGGGTTATGCATTAGAGACAGCTACATTCACGTTAAATAGGGCACCATCAAAATCCGTTGAGACGACGCCTTATGAACTGTGGTTTGGCAAGAAACCAAAGTTGTCATTTCTTAAAGTTTGGGGTTGCGATGCTCATGTGAAAAAGTTTCGTCCTGATAAGCTCAAACCCAAATCGGAGAAATGTGTCTTCATAGGATACCCAAAGGAGACAGTTGGGTACACCTTCTATCACAGATCCGAAGGCAAGACATTCGTTGCTAAGTATGGATCCTTTCTAGAGAAGGAGTTTTCTCTCAAAAGAAGTGAGTGGGAGGAAAGTAGAACTTGATGAGGTAACTGTACCTGCTCCCTTATTGGAAAGTAGTTCATCACAGAAATCTGTTCCTGTGACTCCTACACCAATTAGTGAGGAAGTTAATGATGATGATCATGTAACTTCAGATCAAGTTACTACCAAACATCGTACGTAAACCAGAGTAAGATCCGCACCAGAGTGGTACGGTAATCCTGTTCTGGAGGTTATGTTACTAGAACATGACGAACCTACGAACTTTGAAGAAGCGATGGTGAGCCCAGATTCCGCAAAATGGCTTGAGGCCATGAAATCTGAGATGAGATCCATGTATGAGAACAAAGTATGGACTTTGATTGACTTGCCCAATGATCGGCGAGCCATTGAGATTAAATGGATCTTCAAGAGGAAGACGGACGCTGATAGTAGTGTTACTATCTACAAAGCTAGAATTGTCGCAAAAGGTTTTCGACAAGTTTCAGGTGTTGACTACGATGAGAGTTTCTCACTCGTATCTATGCTTAAGTCTGTCTGAATCATGTTAGCAATTGCCGCATTTTATGAAATATGGCAAATGGATAAACAAAACTGCATTCCTTAATGAATTTATTAAAGAAGAGTTGTATATGATGCAACCAGGAGGTTTTGTCAATCCTAAAAGTGCTAACAAAATATGCAAGCTCCAGCGATCCATCTATGGACTGGTGCAAGCATCTCGGAGTTGGAATATACACTTTGATAAGTTGATCAAAGGATATAGTTTTATACAGACTTGTGGTGAAGCCTGTATTTACAAGAAAGTGAGTGGGAGCACTACAGCATTTCCGATAAGTATATGTGGAATAAGGATATGTTTCTCGATTATGGAAGTGACAAAAGGTTCGTCGTAAAGGGTTACGTCGATGCAAGTTTTGACACTAAATCTAGATGACTCTAAGTCTCGGTCTAGATACATATTGAAAGTGGGAGCAATTAGCTAGAGTAGCTCCGTGCAGAGCATTGCAGACATAGAAATTTGCAAGATACTTATGGATCTGAATGTGACAGACCCGTTGACTAAAATTATCTCACAATCAAAAAATGATCACACCTTAGTACTCTTTGGGTGTTAATCACATAGCGATGTGAACTGGATTATTGACTCTAGTAAACCCTTTGAGTGTTGGTCACATAGAGATGTGAACTATGGGTGTTAATCACATGGTGATGTGAATTATTGATGTTAAATCACATGGCGATGTGAACTAGATTATTGACTCTAGTGCAAGTGGGAGACTGAAGGAAATATGCCCTGGAGGCAATAATAAAGTATTATATATTTCCTTATATCATGATAAATGTTTATTATTCATGCTAGAATTGTATTAACCGGAAACATAATACATGTGTGAATACATAGACAAACAGAGTGTCACTAGTATGCCTCTACTTGACTAGCTCGTTAATCAAAGATGGTTATGTTTCCTAGCCATAGACATGAGTTGTCATTTGATTAACGGGATCACCTCATTAGGAGAATGACGTGATTGACTTGACCCATTCCGTTAGCTTAGCACCCGATCGTTTAATATGTTGCTATTGCTTTCTTCATAACTTATACATGTTCCTATGACTGTGAGATTATGCAACTCCCGTTTACCGGAGGAACACTTTGTGTGCTACCAAACGTCACAACGTAAATGGGTGATTATAAAGGTGCTCTACAGGTGTCTCTAAAGGTACTTGTTGGGTTGGCGTATTTCGAGATTAGGATTTGTCACTCCGATTGTCGGAGAGGTATCTCTGGGCCCACTCGGTAATGCACATCACTATAAGCCTTGCAAGCATTGTGACTAATGAGTTAGTTGCGGGATGATGTATTACAGAACGAGTAAAGAGACTTGCCGGTAACGAGATTGAACTAGGTATCGAGATACCGACGATCGAATCTCGGGCAAGTAACATACCGATGACAAAGGGAACAACGTATGTTGTTTTGCGGTCTGACCGATAAAGATCTTCGTAGAATATGTGGGAGCAAATATGGGCATCCAGGTCCCGCTATTGGTTATTGACCGGAGAGGTGTCTCGGTCATGTCTACATAGTTCTCGAACCCAAAGGGTCCGCACGCTTAAAGTTACGATGACAGTTATATTATGAGTTTATGTGATTTGATGTACTGAAGGTTGTTCGGAGTCCCGGATGTGATCACGGACATGACAAGGAGTCTCGAAATGGTCGAGACATAAAGATTGATATATTGGACGACTATATTCGGACAGCGGAAGTGTTCCGGAGAAGTTTCGGATTAAACCGGAGTGCCGGAGGGTTACCGGAACCCCCCAGGGAAGTATTGGGCCTAAGTGGGCCTTGAGGGGAGAGAGAGGGCAGCAGCCAGGAGGTGGCGCGCCCCCTCCTAGGAGGAGTCCTAGTTGGACTAGGAGAGGGGGGCGCAACCCCCTTTCCCTCTCCCTCTCCCTCTTTCCTTCCCCCCTTCTTTTCCTAGTAGGACTAGGAAAGGGGAGTCCTACTCCTACTAGGAGGAGGACTCCCCCCCTCTCCTTGGCGCGCCCAGAGGCAGCCGGCCTCCCCCTTGCTCCTTTATATACGGGGGCAGGGGCACCTCTAGACACACTTGATATACGATATTTTAGCCGTGTGCGGTGCCCCCCTCCACCATATTACACCTTGATAATACCGTCGCGGAGCTTAGGCGAAGCCCTGCGTCGGTGGAACATCATCATCGTCACCACGCCGTCGTGCTGACGAAACTCTCCCTCAACACTCGGCTGGATCGGAGTTCGAGGGACGTCATCGAGCTGAACGTGTGTAGAACTTGGAGGTGCCGTACGTTCGGTACTTGATCGGTCGGATCGTGAAGACGTACGACTACATCAACCGCGTTGTGATAACGCTTCCGCTGTCGGTCTACGAGGGTACGTGGACAACACTCTCCCCTCTCGTTGCTATGCATCACCATGATCTTGCATGTGCGTCGGATAATTTTTGAAATTACTACGTTCCCCAACACATTCATGCCCGGGCAGAGCGGACGTGGCCTCTCACTGGCGCCTGCGTTGAAGGGAGAATCGGATTCAAGAGTGATGGTTGCTTCGTCCGTCCAACTTACTCTTGGGTCTATGTGATTTGACGGCTTATTGTTCATTATTACTGAGGTGGTAGGACTGCTGGATGTCCCACGCTTTCGGCGAAAGGAGGTACTACTAGATTACAATTTTCTCCATTCTTACGGCGGAGGAGTGCAAGAGCAGTGAAAACACGCAGGCTCAGTGATTACATGGCCCACCTCACACTATCACCATATTTTCTGGACACCATGCGATACCTAACTCTTTACATAGTACGTACTTGTATAGTACGTACTGTAATTTATCAGCGAGATAGTACAATGTTATGAAGCTTCCAGCTTATGTTACATGTATCTTGCGTCCAAGGTTGCCCGTTGCAACATTTCATCAAATACAAAGGAGACTAACATGCATGCTATTGCATCTCAATGATTGATAGATCATAGCAAATATGTACTCCCTCCATTCCAAAATAAGTGTCTCAACTTTATGCTACATACAGAGCAAAATGAGTGAATCTACACTCTAAAATACGTCTATATACATCAGTGTTTGGAGTATGTACTAGTAGTTGATATTGAAATCTACTAAATGACATATATATTCCAAACAATATGATAATCTCTCTAACCAAGGTAGTAGGGACGAGGAGTAAACGGAGGGAGTAGTAAAATTTTCTCCTCGTCCTACGAGCCACCGCGCGCGTGGGCGAGGGAGCGGGCGTAAGGCGTACAGTACTACTACTACTACTCATGCAGTCCCTATCCATTGAAACAGAGACAGCTAAAGAAAAAAAGGATCCATGCAGTCCCTAGCCCTTGAACCGTAAACCCTAACCAGGCCTTAATTTGCTGGCAACGTCGGAGCTTCCTAAGAAATGAAGTTTGCAACCCTTTGACCATTGGATCATTTTGTGCAGTTTCACCAAAATCGAGATGAGAATCCCTGTGGCAAAAGAAATTGAAGAAGCGTGATTAGAATAAGATTACTCGGACTAGTTGATGAGACATAAACTCATCACAAATACAGTACGTAGAAGCCAGTAGAGGTATGTGTGGGGCAAAGAAGTAGAGAAATATCCACATGGAGTGATGTGGGCAGCTGGAGCAATGGTGCAAGCCGGCTGTAAAGGGAGTTGTACCTGAGGGATGTCGGGACGTAGCTCAACCTAGAGGAGGGCGGCAGGAGGAGGCAACTACCCACGTCGCGGCAGTGAGCAATGGACGAAGGCAACCTCACCGGCTTTGTGAGAGAGAATGGCGGGGACCCCTGATCGGGATGTGCCGACAGTGGGTTTTCGCCGTCGGCGACGGCGACCGCATCTACACTAAGCATCCACCCCTTCCCCCGGCGGACATGATCCGTCGGGATGTTAGAGATGTGGCCACCGTGGTTTTGTGCGAGAGAGTGTGAAAACTGAAGAGAGCAACCCCAGCAAGCAACCGTGTAGGCTCGTCCTGCCTATGTATATAGTGGAGCGGTTTCCTTTTCTCTCCATATGAACCTATTTATATTGCGTACGTGCCACTGAAGAAAAAAACCTTATTTATAAATGACGCGGCACCTACTACTCGTTCTCCTATAAACCTTGCGCTTGGCAGCTCCAAACTATTAACCTTGCGATTGGCTCTTCGCCTCTTCGGGAAGTCGAGCAATAATGGTACTGCAATATATATCGTTCTGGCTATATGAGACCGAATGAATTGCTGCACGTCCACCACGTGGCGAGGGTCGAGGGGCGAGGGAGAGTGCATACTATTATGTCTGTTTCAATATGGACTACATACGGAGCAAAATGAGTGAATCTACACTCTAAAATACATCTATATACATTAGTGTTTGGAGTATGTACTAGTAGTTCATATTGAAATCTACTAAAGGACATATATTCCAAACAATATGATAATCTCTCTAACCAAGGTAGGGACAAGGAGTAAACGGAGGGAGTACTAGTAAAATTTTCTCCTCGTCCTGCGAGCCACCGCGCACGTGGGCGAGGGAGCAGGCGTAAGGCGTACGTACTCATTACTAAGCAAGCTTCACCTCATGCTACGAGCCACCGTGCCCTTGGGCAGGGGAGACGACGTACTAAGCAAGCTTCTCCTCGTTCTGCGAGTTGATGGGACACATCAAAAGTACTCCAGTGTATAGAGCCTTGCCTCTAAGGTAGGCCCCACATGGTTTGCCTCTTTTTTAACATAACGCGTCAAGTCGCAATTTGTTTGTTCACCCGTGGTAGACGATCCTCCCTCCATCTAGTGGACAACCAGTACACATGTCAAATTACCACGTGGGCTGCCTTTTCGTACAGAAATGAGCTCCAACGTGTACCCGCGCGGGTGTGGTTGGGAAAGAGACGGGAGTACGTGCGCCGTGCGTGCACCTCTTCTCTTCGTGCACGTTCCCCACCTACGTGGGTGTGTGTGAGAGATACAAACCTAGACAAATGGCTTGTGCGTTCATGAG